>NC_090655.1:16683360-16983360 GCF_040937935.1 Hyperolius riggenbachi | reverse complement strand
CGCACCACAAGGAAATAGCTCACAACCTGTGTCCTAGCAAGCTGTAGGCTCAATATATGTATATATATATTTTTAAAGCTGGTAACTTACATTTTTAAAAACTGAAGAGTATTTGCCAAACTTTCTTCATAGTATCCTTCCCATCTCCCTTGGCTTTCTGCTGGTTCTTTGCTAGAACGATTAGCCGACAAGGAGCATATGGTCTTAGCTCACTTTACTGAAAACCTTTCTCCTTGGAACTAAGGTCTGCCTAAAGGTGGCCATACATGGTACAATTTTTCAATTAGATAATTTAGTTTGATTATTCTGTTAGATCGAATATAAAGATTTTTCCAGCATGTCCGATCATTTTTCTCGAAAAAAACGGGATAATCGTTCGAATTTCTTGATCGAAAAAAATAATATTTTCAACTTTCATTCAATTTAATCATTTAGATCGAATAAACGGGAAAATCGAACGTTTTTATTGTACCGTGTATGGCCACCTTTAAGGTGGACATGCATGGTACAATTTTTCAATTAGATAATTTAGTTCGATTATTCCGTTAGATCGAATATAAAGATTTTTCCAGCATGTCCGATCATTTTTCCCGAAAAAACGGGTTAATCGTTCGAATTTCTTGATCGAAAAAAAAAATATTTTCAACTTTCATTCAATTCGATCATTTAGATAGAATAAACGGGAAAATCGAACGTTTTTATTGTATTGTGTATGGGCACCATTAAACAAGCACCACAGAAGATGCTAGCGCTACAAAAAGCCAAAATAATGATAACGAATAATATAACTGGTTTCTTTTTGCCTAGATTTTGTTTCTTTGTTATTGTTCTGTTACTAGTCAAAACATTTGTTTAAAATTAAAATGAGAGAGAAGTGAAATTACCATCACTAAAATGTACATTTATCAAATTAACAGAGACTTAATACAGAAATGTAAAGAAAGAATTTATCAAGAAGTTCATGTAAATGTAACTTTGCTGCTTTGCAGAGAATGTAGCGCACAATAGTTATTAATATTCTGATAGAATTTATTTTTTTTAAATGATTCAATATTTTAGTAGTACATACGTAAAGCACATCAATTTTTGTTAAAAAGTGTGAAAGATCATTTAAATAGAAACAACCAAAAAAAGAGATTTGTTCAGAATAAATGTAAATACTGGAGTAAAACAGTTGCTGTTTTGTGTAGTTACTTTACAGCAGCGGAAAGATGACTATGATAGGTCTCTCTGCATAGCCGATCAGATTTTAGTGTAGTAAATTGCGTGTAATCCTTAATTCATGTAGTATGGTTAAAAGGGTCCACTTGGGGTTTTATGCAATCCTCTACAGTATTACAACTAAAATAAATGTGATTTTACAAGGAATAGTGTAATGACATAATGATATAGCCCTCAAAAAAACCCCTTTGAATAACTTAATTTATATGTGCTTTATTATTCTCTAGATAAAAGGCTCCTCAATATAAAATGAGTACCGAGTTCAAACTTTTAAAATATTCACATATTTACATCAATTTTTAAAAAGGTTTTATAACTAATGAACTTGGATTTCTTGTGGCATGGCATAAAATCCATTTATACAGTTTTTAATTAAGAATGCAGCCTATGCAATTAAAATTAAGAGAGGAGACTGTGTATGATGTCCTGTGAGATCCTCAGTCCAAAAAATTATGTTAATGCTTTATGTCCTAAAAGCATCCTTTGAATGTTAGATTACAAGTCAAGAAGGTTTTTTTTTTCTTTCTTTGGAATAGACCTTATTTAAAGGTAACCGTTTTATTTTAAAAATAATGGTTAATTATTGATTTAAGTTATTTAGGGTTTACTTTGTGTACAGCCATTTGAAAATAAAGCCCCCCGTCAGGCTGTCAAAATATTTTTCAATAAATATTATAAAAAAAAAAAAAAGATTGGGAGAAAATGTACTGAGAATGAAGATATGTGAATTGCTAATGAAGGTTTTAATATTTAAAATTACACAGATTAACATTGTGAATATTAATACGTTTTTGTATTTTACAGTTTCCGTAGTATATATTTATATATGTAAGACACTGTCGGAATATCGCACAAGGAACAGTTTAAAAGAATATTTTCTATTATGTAATAACATTTTTATTTTCAGTACTTCTATAAAATATCTAAAAGGTATACTGTACAGATGACCATTCATAGAAAATGAAAGTAAATACAAATGAGTTAACCAAGGCATCAAGATTCTTCTCGGATAAGGTAATTTTGCTAAGATTATATATTGTAAGAGTGTTGGGACGTATCACAAATGTTCAGTTTTTATCATATGGTTGGTGTGCATTATTAACCGGTTCTAGACCATGCTAATTGAAATCTATGACCTGTTTGGGACCCGTTTCACTGCCAGGACGTAGATTGCAGCTAGTCCGCGGCACGCTCCCTCTGATCTCGCCACTCTCCCTGCTGACGTGCGGACTTCATTTGCTCCTGACCCCATGATCACTGTGAGACAATCTTATTGGGCATGTCGTTTGTTTGGCGTGATGTTGGTAGGCACCCTTTTTTGTACCAGTAGTCTCGGGTCCTTAAAGGGCCAGAGACGGCTGGTACTGAAATGGTTAACCTAGCCCATGTCGCACGCAGTGATATGATATAGTGTGCCTAATTTTGCAATTGGTGGCAGAACACTCTGGTGCAAGGTTGGCAACTTGGAAAGCCTCCATGCTGGGAGCCATAATGCGCAGCACGGTGGCGTAGTGGTTAGCTCTCTCGCCTTGCAGCGCTGGGTCCCTGGTTCGAATCCCAGCCAGGGCACTATCTGCAAAGAGTTTGTATGTTCTCTCCGTGTCTGCGTGGGTTTCCTCCGGGCACTCCGGTTTTCTCCCACATTCCAAAAACATACGGATAAGTTAATTGGCTACCCCTAAAAAATTGGCCCTAGACTACAGTACTTACACTACATAATATAGACATATGGCAATGGTAGGGATTAGATTGTGAGCTCCTTTGAGGGACAGTTAGTGACAAGATATATATATATACATTGTACAGCGCTGCGTAATATGTCGGCGCTATATAAATACTAAATAATAAAAAATAATAAAAAAAATAATAATGTATTTCACTGTGCAGTCCAGGTTTGGTTGTTGTCGTCAGATGAATGTCCATGACACATTTGTGGTGATTGAACTGTATTAAAATATATAAAAAAAAATAATTATGTCCTTTCAGTTTGGCCTTTATGCCCAGGTGAGTTTACATTTGCTTACATTTATTACTTTATGGTGTTTTACCCTGTTGTCCTTTCAAAAATACATATTTGCACCAAGAACAACTTTTTGAAACGTTTTACTAGAGTTAGTTCCCAGTCCACCTGTCTGTGTAGCTGGTTCTGCATCTAGGATGAAACTGGAAATGTTGTACTATAGTTTACTTCTTTCTTACTGACAGGGTCAAAGATTTTCGACTTTACAAATTTACTTTTCTCACTTCAAATCACAAAGTGCCAGGGTTCCTAAGTCCAATGTGCTTACTATGCTAATGGTTCAAGAAAAAAAAGCAGTGCTAAAAAAAGAAAAAAATAGTAGAGTGTTGTACCATGTTAGTCATCAGTTAAATCACAAAGTTTTGAATCAGGAGGATACCATTTATTGGCTTGGAGGTAACAAAAATGTAAGCTTTCAGCTAATACGCCTTCTTGAGGAACAAAGTCTGAAGAAAGCTTAGCGTACTTTTTTCACCTCTAAGTTAGCCAATAAATTATATCATACTGATTCAAAACTTCTTGGTATTAAAAAAGAGAGAGAGAGAGAGAGAGAGAGAGAGATAAATCAGAACAATGTGTATTTCAGAAATCCCTCAAAAACATTTTCATATCAGAAAAGCTAAGGATTTCTTGATCAAATGATGCAGAAAACAAAAATCTTGTTCCTTAATGTAGTTCCAAACTTAAAAGCATTATTCTCTTTTCTGTACAATGCAGTTATCTTTATCTTCATATACAATTGCCCTGGATGATGTGAATTTTCTGTGCCACTAGAAGATGATGGATGACACAAATAGGGATGGGTCTGACATGCTGATTTCTGAGTCCACGGAATTTCTGATTTCCACCAATACCGATGACCTATTCCAAAGATCTTTGTTTTCCGAGGAACCTTTTTTTGTTTTGTTATTGTTTGCATTCTCTGGTTGGCCAAATACTTCCTAGTTGACTCTGAAGTAGTGGACCAATAACAGAGGGGGGAATTTTACCGCAGGAATCAAAATACCACAGAATTTTTAGGCCAATCATGAGACTCCGGAATGCTCTGTAGTATCCGAATCTTGTGATCGGTCAAAAATTATTATGATTACGGTAAAATTCTGCATTCTCTGATTGATCCAATGCTTCCGAGTTTGTGATTGGGCTAAAATTACTGAGTTGCTGTAAGGCGATATTTCCGATTGGAACTGCTGAGATTTTAATTGTATGGAATTCTAATGATCATCCCTAGACACACTACCTTGCAATTTTCCCGCGGTACTGATGATGTGCATGTTGCAGTCCAGGCTTGAACGTGCCCTACTGGCAATGCAGGATGGATGCTTATGGCTTGGAAACAGACACTGGTATAACCTGATGCCATTACAGGCTAGGAGACTATAATGACCATAGCCAATCAAAGCACCATTTTTAAAGTCACATGTTAGAAGCCACGTTACGTCACGTCAGCACTAGAGATGGCCCAAACTGTTCGCCAACAAAAAGTATACTGCAAACTTCCGCTGGTCGCATTCACGGTGAACAGCGACCATTTGGCATGAACGACCTGCTCCCAATGCATCATCATTGAGCGAAACTTCGATCCCTTACCTCACAGTCACCAGACACATGGCAGCCAATAAGCTGGCACCCCCTACTGGACCCCCCAGCCCCTATCAAATAGCAGATGCGGTGGCCATATTGGATTCATTCTCTGCTGGCTGCTGCCTGTTAGAGAGAGCAGGGTCAGACTTGCTGCAGATAGGTAGTGAAAGCATTAGCTAGGCCTGTGCTCTTGTTCCTTACTTGCTGTGAAAGCACCCCAAACAGCCCTTTTGAGGGCTAGCACATTGGTCTCCTGTGGTCTCCAGAGCTGTGTGCACACTACTGCTATTGTTGTTGCCTCGTTAAGTTGCACAGAACCACTCCAGTGCATTATTATTCACTGTATCCTGATAGTACTATTGCATTTCTCTGTGTGACACTCCACAGCCCACTGACACCCAGAGCTGTTTGCACACTAATGTTGTTGTTACATTAACTTGCAGACACAATATCACTCCTGTGCATTATTATTTCACTGTTATCTGATAGTAATAATGTATCTCTCGGTGTGTGACACTCCACAGCCCACTGACACCCAGAGCTGTGCATAATTGGATTTCTGCTCTTTGGGGTTTAAAACCAGACTTTGCATCAACTCTGTAATTTTTGGTGGGACTTTTGGCATGGATCCCCCTCCGACATGCCCCTATCCAGGTGTTCGACCCCTTGAAACAACTTGTTCATCACTTTTGTGGCCAGAAACAGACTTTGTAGGTTTTAAAATTTGCCTGCCCATTGAAGTTTATGGCGGTTTGCCAGATTTGCATGTTTGCGAACATTTGCAGAAGTTTGCATTCACCGTTCGAGGGGAAAGCTAAAATTCTAGAATTCTAGATTATTATTTTTTTTACAAAAGTTTCTCGCTTGTATAAGGAAATTACAAACTCTACAGAAGCTCCTTTTCACCATGAATACACAGAGATATCGATGCTATCCATTCATGCTGCTCATATCAAGTCTCTGTCTAAATGGTTATGGAGAGACGCTGAGTAAAAATGAACCCATTGGACAAGAGTCTATTTAACTTTTGAAAAAGGAGAATCTTCAACTGTAGCTAAAACCTCTAGTATGTTTTGTAAGAAAATACAATGTGCAGATTGCTTAAAGTGTAACACCTCTATAATGCTTTAACTGTAAAGAAATCCTCCAGACACCAATCAAGTTCTTTTTAAGAAATATTTGTATTAAATGATATGGATAAAAAAATAGTTTAGTGACAAAACATTCATAAACTTCTTATCTTCAGCCTGTTAGGATCAGGGCTAGTTCAGGAACCATATAAGTAATTCAGTTTATTAGCATTTACTTGCCAGAATTTTCCATACACAGCACTCTGCTATTTGTCACTTCTTCACTGCTGTCTTTTAAAAGTGGATCTGAATTCTTGCATAGGACAGAAGGGAAAGTAGAGAAATGTCTGGTGGTTACCTAGCAACATCCAGGATGAGACAAATATGTTGAATTGATAATTGTGAATGATCACTTAATGTATAAGAAGCACCGCTGTATTCTCTGTATTTTGTCTGCCAGCTGTTGTCACACAATCTCTTCAGACACTGCACTGCAGTCTTCACTCCTTTTCTGTAATCCTGTCACTTGTTGCTCTGTGTCACTCTTGTATGCATTGCTGTCCTGTTGTCTCTGTGTCACTGTAATGTCTCTGCTGTTTTCTGTTATCTCTCTCTGTTACAGGTACATTTTGATATCCTGGTCTGTCTTTCTTATTGCTTACTGTTTCTCTTCTGGCTTATCTCTCCAGTATTGCTGCTCTTTACTGGCCTGTAGCTGTGAGTGGTCTCTCTCCTCTCATGTAATGTCTGCAGCTCTTTTTCTCTTCCTTAGTTCAGTTTCCGGTAAGTGCTTACTTGTCTGTGCCTCTGCCTTGCTCAGACCGTCTCACCAATGGCTGGTCTCTTCCCGTGTCTCTACTCTATTTCCTCACAAATCAAGCGTATTTCTTGCTGCAGTACAGTATAGTATCGTGACACACTTTATTTCTTGCTGCCTCATCACCTCAGTCTCCATGGCTACTTGACTCCTCCCCCTCACTAGCCTTCAACTGTAAAACTCAACTGTTACTTCCTCCCTGCACATGCCCAGCTTCTCTCTCTTCTTTCCTGCTCATGGGCTCCACCTGACAGCACCTGCAGGTTCCCTTTACAGCAGCACTTTCACAAAAAGTAAATGCATCTGTAACCCTTGGTGTGTGTGTCTGTTGCAATGACACACACACAGGGTTACAAAAGGACAAATGCAATGATAGGGATATGGAGGCTGCCATATTTATTTTCTGTTAAAACAATACCAGTTACCTTGCTATCCTGCTGATCCTCTGCCTCTAATATGTTTAGCCATAGACTCAGAACAAGCATATGCAGATCAGGTGTTTATGACTTTATTGTCAGATTAAACAAGATTAGCCACATGCTTGTTTCTGGTGTTATTCAGACACTACTGCAGCCACATAGATCAGCAGAGCTGCCAGTCAATTAGTATTGTTTCAAAGGAAATATGGAGGTCTCCATATTCTTCTCACTACAGTGGTCCTTAAACCTTTCACACACGATAATCATAATCTTGGAAAATCAGCACTAGGAATTGAGGATTTTTAAACGAGATTTTCTAGTTGTGGCTGTACCCAGTGATATTCCCTCAAAAGAGTTAGTCCGAAATCGTAAAATCCAGAAAAAAATCCGTAAAAAGCAAAAACAAAAACAAAAAAATTAGGATCCCCAATAAAATGTAGTATTTTAGGACAAATGGATGAAAAGCCAGTAGAACACAACTTACAAAGGTAGGTTGCTACAGGCGAACACCGTAAATGGCAAGTGGAGAATTCCATCTCCACATGAGTAGATCTAGGTTTGCTATGGGTATGGCTAGTCGCTCTTTGGAGAAAATATAAAAAGGCCACTGGATGATATTGCAGGGAGACTAACATCTAGCTATGATGGTGATTAATATTACAGGTGGGAGGAGTCACCCCAAGGTGTATAAGGCTCTAATAATTTGAAGTAAATGAACAATCTTACCTCAGATAAGGCGTGACTTAAAGGGAACCTGAAGCGAGAAAAAGTGTTTAAAATAAACACATGATGTAGCTGCAAATGAATATTACATACTAACCTCCCTGTCAGTTCCTCTCAGAAGCTCACCATTTTCTTCTTACAGTGATCCCTTCCAGTTCTGACAAGATTTTGTCAGAACTGAAATATACCAGTTGCTGTCAGTTATATATCAGCAGCTGTTAGTTACAACTGAATGTGCAAGGTAATGTCCATGTTTTCCTATGGCTCAAGTGGCTGATATTACAGTTTAACAGTGCTGACCAGGAAGCTGTTATGGGGTAATGGCCATTTTTAAAATGGAGGACAGAGAATTCTATTGATCACAGTGGACAAATGGGACGCAGCAGAGGAGAAAGAGAATGAGGAGTAGACTACACAGGAGGTAAGTATGACCCATGTATGGTTATTTTGAAATTTTTATTTTCAGTTCAGGTTCTCTTTAAGAAAGAACATTTTATTGGACACAAGTGATGACAAGCACTCCAAGTCTGTGGTGTTTGCAGCAGCATTCAGACACTATTCTAGTGATCCGAAGAAGCAAGGTAAGCAGGGAACCTGAAGTGAAAGGGTCAGGCCCTGTTCAGACTGTCAGCGTTTGCAGAATGCGTATAAATTTAAAGAAACGCAAGGTAAAAAACGCATGTGTTTGTATGCGTTTTCTATGCGTTCAAATGCATTTTCTATTGCGTTTTGCACACACACGTCACACAGGAAACAGAAAAGAATTATGGGAAACGCAGAGGAAACCGTACGCTAAAAACGCAATAGTACGTGTTTTTGATACACATCTATAGACTTTCATTGCATCCGTTTCTGTGCGTGATGCACAGAACTGCGTGCAGCAATGCGGATGAGAAACGTATGCGTCTCATACGCATACATGTGAACGAGGCTATTAGAAAACATTAGTAGCCGTTTCTATGCGCAAAGTCTGCCCGTATGCGTTCTGTAAAAACGGCTAGGAACGCACATAGTCTGAATGGGGCCTTATGGAGGCTGCCATGTTTTTTCCCTTTTAAACAAGGCACATTGCCTGGCTGCCCTGCTGATCCTCCGCCTTTAATACTTTTAGCCATAGGCCCTGAACAAGCATGCAGATCAGATGTTTCTGACAAAAATCTGACAAGATTAGCAGCATGTTTTTCAGGTGTGTGACTCGGGCACTACTAACGCAGGACTGCCAGGCAACTAGTATTGTTTAAAAGGAAACAAATATGGCAGCCTCCGTATACCTCTCACTTCAGGTTTCCGATAAGTCACTCCTCATCCTAAGTAAGACTGTTATTTGCTTCAAATAGCTTATTAGAGCCTTATACACCTTGACTTCCTTCTCCCACCTGTTGTAAGATCTTCTGAAGATCTCAGAGGATCACAAGAATTATGTCAGCTTTTATGACATGGATGGTGATATGGGACCTTAAAGAGGAGCTGTCAGCCATACTATCTCAGTAGATAAATACTTGCTCTACTTACATTGCATATGTATTGCACTGTCCACGTTTTGACTTTAGTGATTTTTCTATAGTAAAAAAAATAAAATGTTTCTTAGGATTCTCCATCTTAACTGTGTCTATCTTGAAGCCAATCCTGATGTCATTTCATCCCTTACTCTCCTCTGCCTGATTGTGTATGCATTGCCCGCCCTTCTCCCAGTCTTCAGGCACTCCCACCCAGCTCTGCAATAGAAAGTGCATTGTCTCAGCATGAGAAATATTGGCCAATCAGAGAGGAACAGAGGTGTGGGAGGGAAAAACAGAAGGGAAAGAGGCTTCAGCCAATCAGGCTGCATTAGCTATGTCTGAGGGGAAAGTAAAGAAGAAAAAAGAAAACCCAGCATGTCCTGCAACTTCTTTTGTGCGGCAGATGTATCAGATAAGAGCCACGGAAACTGGGAAATGTTGTTTTATGGATAAGAAAACTTAGAGTGATTTTTAACTTTTGGATCACCTGGTTAGCATCCTTATTACTTGTTTACCAGATAACAATAAAGAATTGATTTTTGATTTTATGCCCGATAGTTACACTTTAAAAAGGAACTTTAACAAAAAGGGGAAAAATAAATCAATACATTGCAAAGTGTGAATTTACAAAAAAAGGAGAAATTAGGAAATGATTGATATTTGCCATGTAATTTGTTCATATTTTTGATCCACAATCAGCTTGCATGTCATCATCTTAACTACTGGCAGACATAAAAGAAACAGACAGCACCAACTGCAGTTTTCTTTAACCACACCCCCTATTAATCCATTTCTTTTATAAATACACATATGCACAGAGGGAGATACTGGTTGGTAACTGCCGTTGTTTCCCATAATGCCTCAAGGCTCAAAGACAGGAAACTGTCAACACCTAGGTCATGACTTCACGCTGTGGGAGGGGTTTCACCACAATTTCAGCCATATAAACCCCCTTGATAGTCTATTCGAGAAAAGGTAAAGATTTCTCATTGGAAGAAGGGTATCAGCTACTGATTGGGATGAAGTTCAATCCTTGTGAACAAAGCCTTAAAGAGGCACTGTAACCATCTAAAATAGCAATTGCAGGATTTTGAGATTTTGTGAATGATTTTGTTTAGCGCTTCCCCGCGCGTTACCATTTTTTGTAAAGCACTTTTGCAGAGTGATTTGTTTTGTCACTTCCTTACGCAAGTCGGGAAGTGAACTCTTTGACCTGGAAAAGAATAAATACAATGTATTTATTCTTAAAGGACACCCAAAGTGACATGTGACATGATGAGGTAGACATGTGTATGTAAAGTGCCTAGCACACAAATAACTATGTTGTGTTCCTTTTTTTCTTTCTCTGCCTGAAAGAGTTAAATATCAGGTATGCAAGTGGCTGACTCAGTCCCGACTCAGACAGGAAGTAACTACAGTGTGACCCTCACTGATAAGAAATTCCAACTATAAAACACTTTCCTAGCAGAAAATGGCTTCTGAAAGCAGGAAAGAGATAAAAAGGGGGAATTTCTTATCAGTGAGGGTCACACTGTAGTCACCTTCTGTCTGAGTCAGGACTGAGTCAGCCACTTACATATCTGATATTTAACTCTTTCAGGCAGAGAAAGAAAAAAAGGAACACAGCATAGTTATTTGTGTGCTAGGCACTGTACATACCCATGTCTATCTTATCATGTCACATGTCACTTTGGGTATCTTTTAAAAGCACTCAGGAAATCACTATACAAAGCGCCTCTTCAAGCATTTTGCCATTTCCCTATACCTTCCATTGAAGCAAATCGCCCCATAAATGGTACAGGCAGAACTTTGGTGAGTGGATCGGAATCGAACCGCTCAGATGTGAACACTCTCATAGGAAGTCATTGCACAAGCCCTTTAAGGGCGATTTTGTAAATCGCCGGTGTTAAAAAAAAAGGCAAAAAAGCCCTAGGTGTGAACAAGCCCAAAACAAAGCCTTTTATTTCTGTTGGTAGTTGCCACTTTTTACAATTTTTTTAGGTGTGTATTTTATTTGTAACAAATTGGGGAAATGGTTGAGGGGGAGGGGCGTACCCTTCCACTCACTCTCTTGTACTCATATTCTTTTCATTGTAATAAAAATGTTTCAGTTCCTCAAGAAATGTTTAAAACTGTTCTAAAAAAATGTAGAATAAAATAAATCTTTTCAATTCTGCACCAGAGTTGTGTCATAATAAATGAGTAAATTACACGACCCCAGCACTTGTATTAATAAAATTTTGGCCAAAAAGGGCAGACTTTTTATATTATTGCTACTCGATCAAAATTTGAATGCATTTCCCTGGACAAGCACACAGCCTCCACTTTACCGTACGTTGATTAATATGATGAACTACACCACAGTGTATTTAAAATCACAGCAATAGGAAATGGCATTGTCACCATTCAGATTATACAAATGTGAACATCTGCGGTATATATTGTCTTTCCCAAATAAATCAGACCTTAATTTGGCTTTATCTCAGAAATGAGTATTTGTTATTCAGGAGAAATTCGTACATTTCTTTCACCTAATTCTCCCTGGGAAAAGAAGCCAAATTATAAGTTATTAAATGTAAATTTATACTCGTATAAATGAAACGCACATGTTTTATATTTCAAAAAAACGTGCACAAAAGTTTAGTTCCCATATAGGCAAATTATTTTCAGATCAAGAACACGCATGAGTCTTCTTTTTCATTTTCAACCTTCAACTACCTTTGTGAGAAGGGTTCAGCACTATTTTGACATCTCATATAACTCTGAAACTTCAGCTATAGTTTCAATATTTCAAGATTTTATTTTTTATTTCTAACTGGGACAAGGATCAACTATGCTTCCTCAATTAAACACAAGCCAAGAAAAAAAAAGAGTCTATTTAACTTTTATTATTAAAAAGCAACTTAAAACAAAAATAAAATGAGTACTGGACATAAACTAAGTTCATACCTCTTTACAGCAAAATACATTACGCTGGAAAATAGTATTTTTAGTCTATCCGTAATATAATTAACATTTGTTATTTTTTTTAGTGAATACGTTGATGCAAACTCATTTGTCAAAAATGATGGAACATCTCAAGAAAACTTTTCCCATGCTATTTTCAGTTTTCCTGCCAAAGGCTATGTCGCAATTCTTGGCAAGTGATCACTCTACATTTTATAAAATAATGGAAAGCCAGAATTCCAGAAAACCATGAAAATGTTGTCTGAAGTCATCAAAAAACGAAGAGGATTCTCTAGAGTACATGTCCGGGATTTTGCACATATACAATGATAGGATTATTTACTTACTGTGAAAATTGGGGGTGGTTTATTAAAACAATGGGAAGAAGGCAAGAAGAAGTTTGATGGCACAACTTTGATAGACCCTTTTTTAGGATAGTCAAGTTATGCAAAGTTACTCTTCTGTAACTCTTTTGAACATAATAAGTTAGGGAAGGTCAAGCAAGCATGCAAAATAACGCTTCTTTATAATTTTGTAAACATGATGAGCTAGGAAGGGTTAATAGTTCATCTGTTAAAGGATACCCGAACTGACATGTGACATAATGAGATAGACATGTGTATGTACAGTGCCTAGCACACACATAACTATGCTGTGTTCCTTTTTTTCTTTCTCTGCCTGAAAGAGTTGAATATCAGGTATGTAAGTGGCTGATTCAGTCCTGACTCACTGATAGGAAATTCCAACTAGAAAACACTTTCCTAGCAGAAAATTGCGAGCAAGGAGGAGATAAAAAGGGGAATTTCTTATCAGTGAGGGTCACACTGTAGTCACTTCCTGTCTGAGTCAGGACTGAGTCAGCCACTTATATACTTGATATTTAACTCTTTCAAGCAGAGAAAGAAAAAAAGGAACACAGCATAGTGATTTGTGTGCTAGGCACTGTACATACACATGTCTATCATTATGTCACATGTCAGTTTGGGTATCCTTTAAGGAAGTAGTTATCTATATTCCTTGATATACCAGATGATAAAGTCACATGGCAGCATTTACCATGCTCCAACGCAATTCTTGCTGTCAGGCACACCGGTGTTGATTTCTGCTAGTATTAGAGTGTGTGTGTGGGGGGGGTGTAACTAGAGGGGAGCAGGCGCTGTAATCGCATGGGGCCCCAGAGCAGTGGGGGGCCCCAACTACTAACCTCCCCTTCCTCCGATACGGGGACTAGACCTCAGATCAGGTGTTTTTGTGGCTACACTTGTTACCGGTGCGAAGATCCTGATGGCCACACTTGTTTTATGACCCTTTTGAGATGGGCTCCAAGACCAGGAAGTCACCAGGGGAAGGCAATGAAAGAGGTGTGAACTTTGGGGACCCCATCAACGTTTTGCTGGGGGCCCCATGAATTGTAGTTATGCCACTGTTTTTCTGAGTAACTAAAAAAAACCAAAAAACTCTGTTCTAAAGTGTTGTTCCAAGATTGTGCATGCCCACATTAAAGGGGCACTACAGCGAAAAACTGTAAAATGTAAAATATGTGCAAACATATACAAATAAGTACAAATTTTTTTCCAGAGTAAAATGAGCCATAAATTACTTTTCTCCTATGTTGCTGTCACTTACAGAAGGTAGTAGAAATCTGACAGAAGTGACAGGTTTTGGACTAGTCCATCTCTAGTCTTTATAGGGGATTCTCCGGGATATGTTTATTTTCAAAAGTACTTAGTGAATGGCAGTTGTTCTGTCCAACTGCCAAAAAACGGTGTAGTAAGCAGGGAAGCTGGCCAGCATCTTTGTATAAATCCCTATTAGGGAATATCTTTATAACAAATAAAAGCCTTGCTGAGAATCCCCTATGAAGAGATGGACTAGTCCAAAACGTGTCACTTATGTCAGATTTCTACTGCCTACCATGAGTGACAGCAACATAGGAAAAAAGTAATTTATGGCTCATTTTACTCTGGAAAAAACATACTTCTTAATTGTATATGTTTGCACATATTTTAAGTTTTACAGTTTTTCGCTGTAGTGCCCCTTTAATTATACAGTTACAACAAATATTACTGCAGGTGCAGTAAGCCTGTCAGAGAAAATGAAACTAGCTATCGGCAGGAGACAGGAAGATCCGTTACTGACTGAAAGGGCACGGGACAGCTGCAGGGGGCTGGTAGAAGTGTTCACGTCTGCAATAGCATCCGATGCAGGCGCAGGATGCTATTGCGGATAGGAACGCGAAGAAGAAGACGTGTGCAAGGCCTGTCGGCAAAACAAAAGTAGCTGGTGGCGGGGACTGGAGGATCCAAGGTGAGGAAAACTGATTTGTTTCTCCCTAGCTTAAGTATCCCTTTAACTCTCATGTACATTCTACATGCAGGTCAACCCTTAAGCAACATCAACGAGAGGCAGCAAGAAATTCCATTAACTACTCAGCTCAAGTAAATGTGCCCATAAAGGGTTCAGTAAACATTGCCTGCAAGCAGATATCGGTGTGTGTCATGACATATATTAATTTAGATTTGTCCTCGGCAAAGCAAGCTTGCATAATTCAAGTACCATTTTGTGTTTATCTCAAAACAAACAGCTCGTACATCCCGTCTTAATTTCTCTGTCCTTATGCTAAGTGGCGACGCATAGTCACAAGGAAAAAATAAAAAAAACAGTAGTCACCGGAAAATAGGCTGCGATCACAAATACAGATTTCCCCATGGGTTCTCTAATACTTTACAGACAAATGTAAAAGATTTATTGCTCATGAACATCAAACATGGTTTTACTACAGCTCTCATTTGGATCAAACTGACACATTTTACATTCATTTTAGACTAATGAGATTCTATCACCGCTCGCTCTATTCCGAGTGACCGACTGCATTAAATTGGTGACATGAAACAAACGCCACCCAAAGATAAAAAGTCAAGTTTTCAAAAGAAACGAAGAGAAAATGCAAAAGTGTACACAATAAAGTATAGCATGCTAGGTTTATACGACAAGACACGGGCAAGGCAGTTTATTCTGCCTCTACATGATCCTGGTGCAACCTACGTCATGACCAACAGGGCTGGATCCTATTGGGTCATTGGTTTTTGATGCCGTTTAATTGGGTGCAGACATGTTTTGTTGCTCATAAGGTTGCATACAAACATCCAATTTTGATTGGCCACTCAATGATTACATTTAAACGTGCTGTGTGTTAAAATTGGAGTGAGATGTAGGCAAGAAGTTTTGGCACAGGGTAAAGCCGAAAAATTTCTCACCTATCTCCTGCAAAAGTCCTGGCTGCATTAATTGTTATTACCCCCTCCAGGCTGCCATGGAGCTGAAAGGGCCCGGGAGCTGGGTGGGTCCTGGATGCAGTCCTGGGGGCAGTCCTGTACCTAATGTCATTATGCAGAATGCCCAGTGGAAGAAAGCCTTATTATACATTACCTGCACCAGCGATCGGGTCTTCTTCACTTCCTGGTTAGTTAGCATGTGCCATGCAGCCAGCCAATCACCATGCAGCTTTAGTCCCACCCACATGGTGATTGGCTGGCTGCACAGCACTTGCCAAATAAGCAGGAAGAGGAGGAGACGAGATGAACGCCGGGAGCAGGTAATGTAAAATAAGGCTTCCTTCTGGTGCACATTCTGACTAATGATGTTAGGTACAAAACCCCCACCCCCCCAGCTCTTGGCCCGCTGCCCCCTCGGGGGGGGGCACCAATATATCTTTGTGGGGGAGCCAGGCCAACTGTAGTTACGATAAAATAAAACAATTCTCCTATGGGTTTCACTCCTTACAATTTTAGACAATCAATATATAGGATTATCAATATATAAGATAGCAGTACTTATAAACCCTATGGATCACTAAGACCTAAGAGGGGTATATGTCCCTTTAAAACCTATTCATGCATAAAGGTCTAACGCTGAACATAAATTGTCCTCTGAATATTAGATCATCATTAGTAAAAAGTCCTTCAGCAGAATGTATTCAAAAAGTCCATAGCACCAAAATATTGAACTTCTAAAGTCTTCAATTGTAAATGCTCCAACCAAAAGAAATAACGAATTGCGCTCACCAGAACTCTAGGCTAATCTAAACAGATCAGCAAGCAAGCAAGCAAGCAAGCATGTAGCCCAGCCAGCAGAATGTTCCTCCTTCTCAGCTATGATGGATCTTCATAGACTCATGCAAAGACAGAATAAAAAACCATGGTGCAGTATGTTTTAAATCTGCATTAACTCACCTCTAGTGCTCCCACACACGCCCCACCACTAGTGTAAACCAGCACCGGAGGATGAGTACATCAGGCAATGAAAACACAAGCCTCTCACTGGATTACTTGGCTTACCCAGCATAAAACACCATATGCACGTATGTAATCCAACAACAACAAATAACATTTGTAAAAGTGCTTTTCACCCGTAGGACTCAAAGCGCATAAGCATGGCTCCGACCATCGTGGTACAGAGGAAGAATTTTATAAGTCTGGAAATGCCAGGCTAAACAGGTGGCTTTTCAGTCTGGATTTGATTAGCTCCAGGGATGGTGCTGTCTTTACTAGGTGTGGCAGGGAGTTCCAAAGAGTAGGGGCAGCATGACAGAAGGCTTTGTCTCCAGATTTTTTGAGGTGCACTCTGGGAGTGACCACGTTTATAGAACTAGCTGATCTGAGGTTGTGAGAGGTGTGGTGCAGCTTCAGCAAGTCCTTCATGTATCCAGGGCCCAGATTGTGCAGGGATTTGAATGTCAGTAGTCCAATCTTGAAGAGTATTCTCCAGAGATCTTCAGTCACATCAACACTTAAAAAAACCTTCTAATGTCAGCCTTCCCTCTCTTACTTCCGGGTTCAGCCACCCACAGCTGCACCATGCCACACATAAAGCCCCATGGGATTATTTTTGCATCTTGTTGCATCACGTTGCAACGTTGTGATATTTCTGTTGCTAAACAACGCAATGTGGAAGGGCCCTAATAATTGCAGTTGCATGCAAATTCAATCTGATTGGCTCATTTCCAAGCATCTCATTGATCTCCCATTATTCATCACCATAGCCAGGCAAATTAAGGAATTAAGCAACAGTGGCATGTGTAATTTTTTCTCACCTGAGGTTATAGTTAAAGAAAACCTAAACTGAAAATAAATAAAAGGAGATAATTAATTGTATGCATAGTTCTAATGGTTACTAAAACTTTTTTTTTTAAAATGTTTAATTTTTTGTCTTATTTTTTTCAGTTTAACTATTAGCGAACCATAAGACTTATTTTTTTCAAAACTCAAGCAGTGATCACTGTGATTGGCTCACGGTGTTATGAGCCAATGAAACTGGCTCTTGACTGAGACACAGAGCTCTGCTGTCAGCGTAAGAGCAGAGCGAGCGGGCTGCAGCAATGACAGGGAGGTCCACGTGGCAAGAGCATGGCCGGATTTCTGGAAAGGCCAATAGGCCATGGCCTAGGGCACCAGGAAAGCAAGGGGCGGGCTGTGGGCAGCAGGGTGGCATTAGCAGTTAGCGTGCCGAACATTTGTCCTGCAACACAGAGTTTAAACAAGGCAGTGGGCGTCTACCGACAGCCAGATCTGGCACTCAGGGGATGAAGGGGCAGCAAACAGGCACTAGTGTTCTCTGAGCCTCCTGTCACTCACCAAATGTGCCGCCCGCTGAGGACTTTACAACCTAATCTCTTCCATCATGTCACTAACTGTCCTCAGAAAACCCTACAATCTAATCCCTGCCGTGTGTGTGTGGGGGGGGGGGGGGGAGTTTAGGATGCTGTTGGTCCGGGGGAAGCTGGTCATAGTGGGCTTTGGGCGGCAAAAAGTTCAAATCCGGCCCTGGGCAAGAGTGATTGGAATCTATGCTCTGAATGGGAAACAAACGGTGTAGATTTCAATCACTGCCACCTGGAAGAAGTTGATGGCTTAATTTTTAAAGAGAACCCGAGGTGGGTTCTAAGATCGCTATTTGCACACAGAGGCTGGGTCTGCATGTAATATTCAGCCTCTGTTGCTATACAGTTCCCTCCACAGGCCCCCCTGCGCTCTGCTTGCCCCCTTAAATCATACGCCGAGCTGTCGACATGCAGCGTGTCGCAGCCGGCTGTTTACTTTTGGAAGTGTCACTCTCGGCCGCTCCCCCACCTCCTCCATATCGCCGGTCCGCGGGCGGAGAGCGGCGCTATGGAAGAGGCAGGGGAGCAGCAGAGACTTGCACTTCCAAAAGTTAACAGTCGGCTTCGACACGCTGTGTGTCGACAGCTAGGAGTATGACTTATGGGGGGCAAGCAGAGCGCAGGGGGGCCTGTGGGGGGAACATTTTACTTCAGGTACTGTACACTGTAAATGGAACAGTCTGTATTCCGACATTCAAACTAATCAGATTCAGAAGTGCACTGGAAAATGATAGAGGGAAATCTTGAACCTGATTGACTTTGTGGCCTCTTAAATCACTAAGCAGGATTGACTTCACAGCGGTTGTCTTTCAGTGGTTCAGTTACAGCCAGCTATGTGCTTGAACGGAGGGGAACCAAAGAAAAATAAAGTTACTGTTAATTGAAGGGCTATTGAAATGCTCAACTTGTTTTTTGCCTGACTTCAAGTGCGACACTTATGATTTTTAGTGCGAAGCACTGTGAAATGATAGATTGAGTAGCACAGTTGTCCATCCATAAAGCATTATGAACCAGATTTACATAAGCTGATCTGACACTACTCAATCTCTAAACGATTCAATGATGATTTGCTCAGGAGAGGAATACTACCATACACGAGGTCGAGGTTGCAATCAAGGCAAGGTTTATACTTCTTGTGCCCCTAGGCCAAGTGTGTTGGTGCTTGCCTTTCATGTGCATCCCCCCTCTGCCATGTGTATCATCCATGTACAGCATCCCCCTCTCATCCCATGTGCAGCCCCCCTTCCATGTGTATCCTCCATGTACAGCAGCTCCTCCCATTCCATGTGCAGCCCCCTCTTCCATGTGTATTCTCCATGTACAGCAGCTCCTTCCATTCCATGTGCAGCCCCCTCTTCCATGTGTAACATCCATGTACAGCAGCTCCTCCCATTCCATGTGCAGCCCCCTCTTCCATGTGTAACATCCATGTACAGCAGCTCCTCCCATTCCATGTGCAGCCCCCTCTTCCATGTGTAACATCCATGTACTGTAGCCCCCTCCCATTCATGAACAGCTCCCTTGGGAATCAGTTTCGCTTTTTTCCTATGTTTCTCCCCATTTTTAGCCTTCTCTTCAATATGCAGAAACCTCTCTTTTACATGCAGGTGCCCTCTTGAGCTGCAGCTGCCCAAGGCCCAGGTCTTGGTAACCTTTCCAGAAATCCGACCCTGGTTGCAGGAAACATCATTGTATCCTTGACAGAATTTTACTTTGAGAACTAGTATGAGACCAATAAAAAAAATTAACTGCATATGTACCAATGGGTTTAACCATCACCCCTGGCATCACCAGGGGCTGGAGACTTTGGAGGGCCCTCCTCCTCCCTCTTTTCAACCGCAAATTAGCAAAAAAAACCTCCTTTCGCTCACAAAAACCGTCCCCGCCACCATCTCCCGCCATGCAAAGTAACTAGTACTACAAGCATGTGTATTTTTTTCCTGCTTTCAGATACTGCTTCACAGCAGAACACTCTCTGCTGCCATTTGCTGGCTCCTGATCACGTGACCCTTATTGGGTTAGGGGACCAAGGAGGCCCCATGCTGTCATTTGTGCAGTGGGGCCCTATTAAGGCTAATTACACCCCTGTATGTACCAACATCTCCTGCATTGCACAAAATAAATACAATACATGGGTGCTTAATACAAAGGCTGCATGCAGCTTAACTATAGCAGTAACCAGTGACAGTAATTCAAAATGATAATGCTAACATTTGTATAGCGCTTTTCTCCTGTTGGATTAAAAAAACTTTGAGAGCTGCAGCCACTGAGAGTGTGGTCAAGAGGCCACCCTGCAATGTTAGGTAATCTTGCCCAATGACTCCTTACTGAAAAGGTGCTGGCTCACTTAAGAGAAAGGAAAAAAAATCATTATTTCTCAGCTTTCGGCCATTATAGCTTTAAAATAATACAAACTACCATAGTTAAAACCAATGTATTTTATTTGCTAATTTGACCCAGTTATTACACCATTTATGTTTTTGGGGGCTTTTTTTTTTTTTTTTTTTAAATTCCAGTTAATTTTTTTTTTTTTAAGGTATGGGAGGTAAACAGTTAATTTTAATGTAATTGAATGTGTATATTTAAAAAAAAAAAAAAAAGTATGTAAATGTAGATTTACTATTTGCCCACAAGATGGCCCCAGTCATTTTTATTTTTTTCGTCCTTTAAATGAGCGCTCTCGCTTACAGGAAGTGAAGAGAGGACGTGAAACTTTTTTTACTTTAGAAAGATTGAGGCTTCTCATAGAAGCCGTCGTTCTTTCTAATGGGGCATTAGATCAATGAATGGGTACTGCGTCCCCATTCATTGATCTCCGGGCTAACTGCAGCAGCACGGGAGCGCTCGAGGGCACGCGTGATCGTCCGTGGCAGCACGCAGCTACATCCAAAAGTCTTAAATAGTAAACTACTTTTTTAGATTTTATTTTCAAATCATATTTACATGGCATAACTAATGGAAATGCAATGAACCACTCTTCAAAATAATGTTAATCAATCAGATCAGATCAATAAAGAAAGTAGGCTTTTTTTTCAAAATTTTTCAAATTTTTTTTTTATCAAAACCAGTTGAATCAAAATCAATTGAATCAAAATCAATTGAAATCAATTGACGGGGTACTAATTTTTGATTTTCTTTTGCAATCTCTAACTTCCTAGCTTTAGAATAACCCACTAAGTGATGATATTAAGGCTACCTTCACAGTAGGATGTTGCGTTTTGATGCAATGTTAAAGTCGCAATGCAAACTAACAACGCAATGTCCCAAAAATGTCACAACGCAACTCTATGCCCTGTTATCGTCGCATACAGTAGCCATACAGGCAATGAAAAGTATGCATCCAGGTCATTACTGAGCATGTGCAAACTGTCTAACGCAGTTTAATAACGCGTATAACGCACAGCATGCAGCACTTTCTAATAATGCTACACGTTACACACAAACGCGACGTGTGCACTGTGAATGTTGCACAGACTTAGTATTGCTGTGCGTTAGTCCACGTTAAAACATTTTCTAACATGCGACTTTAACGTCGCACTGTGAAAGAGCCCTTAAAGTACTATTGAACCTTTTGCCTTATGCATCAGCGCTTGACAAGATTTACTATTTAAAATGACTCGTTTTTGTCAGCCCGTCTTGTAATTTACCCAGCATAGCCAGACAGGGCAGAACATCATTTTTGCTCTGGAGGATCCCAGTAGGACGATGCCGGTTCGCTGACCAATCGGCAAACAGGTGATACAGGAGCTGGGAAATGAAGAGGTCACCAGGTGATGCAATGAAACAGAGGTGTGCGAATCACAAACCTGGTTGAACAGAATTACAATTCCTCTGGCAGGTGAGAGATTTCACGAATATGAATTTCTGCCGCGCACATCATTTGACTGCAGTTCTGCAAAGCGTTCCTTTTTTTAACCCTCGTTTCTTTCACAGGTCAGCACACGATTGTCTCCGGAACGCTCGTTGTGGGACTCGATACATCCTGCGCCAGCAGCCGTGAACTCCTCCCCTCCCCCACCAATGTTATATGGTGGTCTTTCCAAAAAGCGCAAAACATTTGGGACAAAACAGTTAACCTAATTAGCAATTTTCTCGCATAATTCTTTTGTCTTGTGAGGAAAATGTATAGTCAAATCAAATCAAAACTACAAGTTTGCCTCCACATACGCTGTCATCCGAGAGGACCGCTCTCCCATTGGCTCAGAGCCAGGTTTTACAATGCATACATAATCTATACCTCATGGAGTAATTGGCTGCCATGGATACGGGATAAAACAACCATTCTGGAGCACTGGGGGATCCATGGCTGTCAGACACCATCAAGCCCCCTCTAGCTAAACTTAATCCCACCTTCCCCATCTCCCTCTCCTTTTTATTTCTCTGCCTTTATATGCTTCAAATCAAATCTGTTTATTTTACAGTACGTTAAACTAACATCAATAGCCTTAATAAACATCTATGCACGATACAAAACCAATTATGGTGCGTGACAAAACAAATGCCAAGTACTTTTCAACCCTTTCATGACCTGAAGGAATGGCATGACTTATTGATCTTAGCAGTCCTATTGTTACTATTATTATTATGTATTACTATATTACAGATAGTATGCAGGAGAACAGAGGCGCCAAAAGGATAAAAGGAAGCTAAATGAGCTTTAAAACCAAATTCTGGTAAATAGAGGAGGTAGTGGTGGACTTACCTCCTCCAAGTAGACACACAACGACTGTAGTAAAGACAGTCAATATATTTTATTTATGAACTCCAAATATGCAACGCATTTCGCAGGTTTGATCCCGCTTCATCAGGCAATAACAATGGAGCAATAGCATATGTGGTCAGTAGAAGAGACAGGTACCTCTGTTATTTTTTATTACTTATAGTGTTATTATTACTATTACTATGGCTATTGTGGAATACAAGCCATATTTATTAGTAGAGGCACGCGGCATAGTACCAGACTTGTTTTTGTATATGCTCCATCTTATTGCCTGAGGAAGCGGGACACTCCCACAAAATGCGTTGTATTTTACTGGAGTATGTAAATAAATTGTTTTACTGTAAATATCGGCATTTTCTTGTGTCTGCGTGGAGGAGGTAAGTTCACCACTACCTCCTCACTTGGAAACGTTTTAGACCTTTTTATCCTTCTGGCACCTCTGTATCCATACTATGATATTTATTAGTATTGGATTGAAGGGAAAGGTTAGGACATTTTGTTCAGAAAAACTAAGTGAATTTCATCTTCAACTGATCCAGAGCTTCTTTTGTGATCTACCTGATTGAACTTTAAAGCAAACCTGAAGTGAAAATGTAAAGTAAAAAAAAAAAACATACGCGATATACTTACCTCCTGCGTAGCCTACTCCTCAATCTCCTTCTCCTCTCCCGCACATTATGTACCTACAAATGAACCATTACATACTTACCTCACCAACAGTTCCTCTCAGAAGTGCACTATTTTCTTCTAACAATGATTTCTTCCACTTCTGATAAGATTTTATCAAAACTGAAATATATCAGTTGCTGTCAGTGATAGCTGAAGAGATAACTGATGTGCAATGTAATGTCCATGTTTCCCTATGGCTCAAGTGGGTGATATTACAGTTTAAAGAGGAACTGTCAGCCACACACTATGTCAGAAAAACACACATCTGTAAGTAGAAAAATACCTGCTCTACTTACATATGTATTGCATTGTCCATGTTTTGATTTGAGTGATTTTTCTAATAAGTAAAAAAAAAAGAAAATCCTTCTTAGCGTTTCCCATTTTAACTGTGGCTATTTAGAAGCCAATCCTGATGTTGTTTCCTCCCTTACTCTCCTCTGCCTGATTGTGTATGAATTGCCCACCCTTTACTATAGAAAGTGCATTGTCTCAGCATGAGAAATATTGGCCAATCAGAGAGGAACAGAGGTGTGGGAGGGGAAAACAGGAGGGAAAGTGGCTTCAGCCAATCAGGCTGCATTAGTTAAATCTGAGGTGAAAGTAGAGAAGCAAAAAAGGACAACCCAGCATTCCCTGCAACTTCCTTTTTGTGTACCAAATTGTGTGTTTACCAAATAAGTGTCAGGTAAACTGGGGTATGATAATTTATCAACAAGAAAAGTAATAGTGATTTTTAGCTTTTGAATTGCCTGGTTAGCATCCTTGTTACTTGTTTACCAGATAAAAATAAAGAATTGTTTTTTATTTTTTTTATTTTATGCCCGGCAGTTACACTTTAAAAGTGTGCTGACCAGGAAGCTGTTACGGGGCCATCACCATTTTTAAATTATAGGATGGGGAATTCCATTAATTACAGTGGACAAACAAGATGCAGTAGAGGAAACAGCAGGGGGCCAGGCAATTGGTATTGTTTAGAAATAAATATGGCAGCCTCCATATCCCACTCAGTTAGTTTCCGTTAAGGTGTACTTTATTAATAAAGTACAAGAGTATACGGGAGCCTACTTTAGAGCCCTCAGTTGTCGTCTCGGTGACTTTGTAACTGATTGGTTTTATTAAACTGGTGCCACAGATCCAGCTCAGGTGTCGGGTATTGCCAAAAACTCATGTACTAGTTCACAAGACAGATTCATGTTCTATTATCAAGAGATTGTTATGGATTGTAAGTAATCAGTACTACCAGTCAAACCGCCGACAGAACAAAATTAACTTGCCCAACAGCAATCTCAATTTATTTTGCAAACTTTCACTGAGCGTCGATTTACTTTACAGGAAAAATATAATTCTTTACAGTTTGTTCTCTAATTACATTTTTCCTTTTTGTGTAAGAGAAAATCTTATTTTTTTTTACTTTCTTGGTAGTTTCAGAAATATATCCCAAAATAATAGGAAAATCAAAATTACCAATTAATCCCCAAAGAACAATTTGCATGCATTCATCAAACAGCTTAGAATAAGAATGAATGAAGCACGATCAGTTGTGTTGAGACCCTGTTTTTTCCCCCCTCCTTTTGTGTAATAGTTGCATGGGGTACTTAATCATACACTTCAAATTAGCAATAGTATTGTGTGTTGATGTTTGAAATAAGTTGTTAAAGGAACAATGTAATCTTTCTGCGCAGACTTTTCACATAATTATTACGGCCTTATCCTAATATACTTATAACCTTCTTACAGCTCTTCAGCAAAACACTTCAACATCCCTTCTTACTCCGAACGTATTACACATAATTAGATGGAAAGCAGTATGAACTTTCTAATTATTAATGCTAATAATATCAGGAAGACATACAAAGTAAGTGTTCTTTTTAAAAGGAATTATTTTTTATTAATTTTTGCACATTGTTCATTCTAAAGGACAGTTTATATTCATTTTTGGTGTTACCTTTTCTGAGTTTATTATAATTTTAAAATATTAATACACATAAAAAGCTTTATAAAAGTATAAAGTTTTGAAAGAAAGAATATTTGTGCTACACCTGTTTAAATATCCTCACAAAACTCAGATGTCTGCTCACTACCATCCCCTCCCCCCCCTTACCCCGTCACTCTAAAACCGAGGTTCATTATAGGCTTCTAATCAGCAGACAGAGCAATTACACTGTAGGGCCCTTATTCAATGTTCTATTTCTCCTAAGTTTTCTTCTATGAGATCATTTTTCATCTTCTGTTGAAGCAACTTTGGTAAAGCAGGCTCTGGCCCTTTGAGGACCAGAGCCTTTAAAAAAAAATGTGATCAGATGGTCAGGAGCCAATGAAATTAGGTACTGAACAAGGTACGTTTTGTGGCGTTGGGGTTTTGCTTGAATAAGGGTCCCGGGCCCATATGCAGTTAAAGTGAACCTCCAGACTAAAAATCGACTCAGCAGCACTGGAAAGGCCTGGTGTTTCTTTAACAGTTTCACAGCATCAGAACTTTGTTTCTCTTATGCAAGCCTCATTTTTAGATGCACAGAAGAAAACTGCCTGGGCATTTTTCCCCTAATGCTGTGCAAAGCATGATGGGATTTCTGATGTTGTTGTTCTCGTTCTGCTGTTTTGGTGCAATTTTTTTTTCTTACATTTTGAATTTGACATTTGAAGCCTAGCGTGTGCAGCTGGGAGGGGTAATCAGGACACAGGACAGTTGGAACTGTGTCTCCTGCTCCTTGTCACCTCCTTTCAACCAAAAAGATGGCAGCCCCCATGAATCACAAACATTTGCCTGTTCTTTTAAAACAGTGTGGGTAAGACATATATCTATTCTAATTAACATAACTAATGTAACTTAATAACAGTATGTTTGTTTAGGCTGAAGTTTCCCTTTAACAGTGACAAAGGGGTTATTATATATATATATATATTTTTTTTTCTATTCTATTACAATTGTATTCCATTACAATAGATCCCACAATCTCTCCTGCACTCACACTAATGTAAGGTTTCATAGCATTTTACAAATGGAATCTCACTTTTTAATGGCATGTTGGTATAATGATGACCTGTTTTACTAACCTTGTCTCCTCTTTGAGCTAGAGAGTTATGCTGCCAGAATTAATAAAAAAACAAAATACTGTTGATTTTTGCAATCAGCGGCGGTCCTTGCTGTGCTCCTGTATGACCCATACAAAAATACCTTTCACAAACTTCCCTAGCTCACTGCCACAATGTACATTCTGTTGAAAATGATAAAACATTACATAGTTACATAGTTACATAGTTATTTTGGTTGAAAAAAGACATACGTCCATCGAGTTCAACCAGTATAAAGTACAACACCAGCCTGCTCCCTCACATATCCCTGTTGATCCAGAGGAAGGCGAAAAAACCCTTACAAGGCGTGGTCCAATTAGCCCCTAAAGGGAAAAATTCCTTCCCGACTCCAGATGGCAATCAGATAAAATCCCTGGATCAACATCATTAGGCATTACCTAGTAATTGTAGCCATGGATGTCTTTCAACGCAAGGAAAGCATCTAAGCCCCCTTTAAATGCAGGTCAATTAGATGCAAGTAATAAGGGTTTGTTTGCATGCAAGCATGCACAAAAACAAATTATATGTCGCTTAGCTTATGCCAATGGGCAGATCAAAATTATATTAACTTCCTGATAATTTTGATTGGCCCAATTGAATCCTCAAGCTGCATACTATGTAACATTGGCATGTAAGCCTGCAATTATAAGCATCTTTACTTTTAGCGTATGGCCACTCACTATAGCTGTGTTTTCTCTTTTCCTTTAGGAAGTTTGCTGGGAACCATGACAGGAGTATACAGCCTGATACTAAAGATTACATAAATAATGCAGTCTATCAACATGCAAATTACCACTGACACTGGGAAAGGATTATTTCTAGCGATTGGTTTATTGACCAGCCTCCAGTTAATTGACCAGCAGCTACTGTACAATGCTCTATATATGGCTTATTTCCAGTCTGTGTAGATTTGCATATTAGTAGCCATATTTGCTTGTCTCTCTTAAAGGGAACCTTAACTCTAATAACCTGGGGCATCTACCAGCCCCCTGCAGCCCAGCTGTGCCCTCTCCAGTCACTCACGGCTCCTCCGGTTCCCCGCCGCCAGCTCATTTCATTTTTTTGCCGACTTGGAGACAGCGGGCCGCCAGGCGTACCTTTGCATGCGCTCCCGCTGGAGGAGATAGCTATCGCTGACGTTAACATGTACATTTTTACACGTTAACGTCCGCGATAGCTTCCTGCGGACGGTATGCCTGGTGGCCCACCAACTCTAAGTCGGCAAAAAAACGAAATTAGCTGGCGGCGTGGGACCAGAGGAGCCGTGAGTGACTGCGAGGGCACAGGATGGCTGCAAGGGGCTGATAGATGCTCCAGGTAAGTGAAACTCATTTTTTTAAGGGTTAAGGTTCCCTTTAACCTCTTTTAGTTCCTGGACGTAGAAACTATGTCCAGGAACCATGCGCTCTCCCGTGGCCGATCGCGCGCGTTCACGCGCACTCCCGGCCCGCGGTTCGTTAGCCAGGCAATCAGTGAATCGGGCTATGGTGCCCGATCACTGATTCCTCTCCCCCGCTGAAAAAAGCGACAGCTTCTCTCGGAAGCTTAGCTTTTTCTGGCTGTTGCCTCCCCCATGCGTCTCTCTAAGCGTATGTTACACTTAGAGTGACGTCATGCAAACAAACTCATGCCCGCCATCTTGTGGTCAAAAAGTAAAAGTAAAAAAGATAAAACTAAACACACATTTACATTATAAAACTATTGTTTACATCCCACCCTCACAAAAATACCCAAATAAAAAGTTAAATATAAAAAAAAAAAATTACAATAAAAAAAAATGTAAATATTTACCTAAGGGTCTAAACTTTTTAAATATCAATGTAAAGATGAAATATTTCTATATTTTTTTTTATTGTAAACTTGTAAATAGTGATAGATGCAAAACGGAAAAAATGCACCTTTATTTCCAAATAAAATATTGTCGCCATACATTGTGATAGGGACATAATTTTAACGGTGTAATAACCGGGACATATGGGCAAATACAATACGTGAGTTTTAATTATGGAGGCATGTATTATTTTAAAACTATAATGGCTGAAAACTGAGAAATAATGCATTTTTGCCGTTTTTTTCTTATTCTTCCTGTTTAAATGCAATTACAGTAAAGTGGCTCTTAGCAAAATGTACCCTCCAAAGAAAGCCTAATTGGTGGCGTAAAAAAACAAGATATAGATCAGTTCATTGTGATAAGTAGTGATACAGTTATAGGCTAATCAATGGGAGGTGAACATTGCTCAAGTGAAAACGACGGAACGCGAATGGGTTAAAGATACCCAGAATGTGGTACACATATCTACATGAAATAAAATATATCACTTCCTTCACACCTCCATAGCGCCTCTGAGTTTATTACTATGACACATGGCACAGAATGGAGGAATCCATGGGGATTCTGGCATGCACACAAAGCAAATTCATGAGATTGAATCAGGGGCGTAACAAGGTCCCACTGGCCCCCCTGCAGAAGTGGGCCCCCCCTTGGGGCCCGCTTGGGGCTTTTTTGGGGGGCTGGAGGGGTTGCAGCACAAGGGGAAAGCCATGCTGCACTTCGGCGGGGAGGGGGGACGGTCCCCCCCCCTCCCTCACCTCGGGCTCTCCCCTCTGCGCTCCCCTCCAGCATTGAATAGTTTGTGTATGCAGGTGGCGGGCAGCGGCAGATACATACCTTCCGTGCGCTACAGCGTGGATGTTCCTCTTTCTAGCCTCTGACGCGACTTCCTGTTTATACAGGACACTAGAGGGAGAAACATCCACACTGGAACTAAAATAGAAAAAAACGAGAGCCCAATATGGTGTAGTATGTTAAAGACAATTGGTAAGTGGTTTAGTGAGAGAATTTATACTCACAAACATGGGTTACCATTCAGGCAACCACTCAATAGGCAGGTGAGGAGATTAGACCTGTCCTCACTCAGGATTAAGAAGTCGTTCTCTGTAGTAAAGAAACAAGAAAGGGGGTAGCACTCCCCTCCACCAGGAGTGGACACAGCTTGAGGCCCTACACCTGCTATTGACGAAATTCTGTTTTGTCCCCACTTTTATTGCCTGATGAAGCGGGCTGGGCCTGCGAAATGCATTGCACTGTTTTTGGGGTACCGTATAATAAATGTATTGATTTATATGAAGACAGGATCTCGTGTCTGCTTTTGGGAGGCAAGCCCCCCACTTCCTCCAAGCAATTTTTAAAAATTCTATTGACTTTTATCCTGCTGGCGCCTCTGTTCTACATACAAATATCCACGCTGGGACAGTCTCCCCTCCCCGCCGAAGTGCAGCATGGCTTTCCCCTCATGCTGCGACCCCTCCAGCCCCCCAAAGTGGCCCCAAGCGGCCCCTGCGGGGGCAGGGGCTGCAGGCCCTATTGTTATGCCAGTGTATTGAATTTGGAAACCCAAATTCTCCCTCACACCCCAAGCAGTGAACAGGGAATTTACTTACTTTCAATTCACATTGCACTTCATGTGACTTCAATGCTTTCTACTCCTGGTGCTATTTTATCTGATTGTTTCCCTTTATAGCTAGTGCAGGAGATCAGCTGACAGATGGTGACTTTACCGCTTATCAGCTGCCCATGTGAAAGGGGCCTTAACTAGGGCTTTAAGACTTTGCCCGTTGGGTGGAGTTGGGCCTTAAAGGGGCACTATAGCAAAAAAAAAAGTGATATTTAAAATACAGATTAATACATTTGTCCACTAGTAAAGGCACTGTCTTTTTTTTTTCTTACAACCTATGTCACTTACCATTTCTGCCACTGGGAATTGAGCTTCACAGCCACAGCGGCAGCCGCTACAGCCGCAGGGACACGATAGTCACGTCCCTGAAGTTTGAGGGCTGTGCGCATGATCGTGTGGGCACAAGTCCATAATCGCCATGTTGCCGGCAACAGGGGGATTGTTGGCAGGGGACAAAGGTCCCCTGGGCCAATCCGTACATGTCCGTGGAATGATCACTGTTTTTGTTCAAAAACAGTGATCATTCTCAATTGGCGCTGCATCCAGCTTGCTCATTTCTGCTGCTTCCATCACCAATTGTTAGATTAATGAATAGGAACATTGTTCACATTCATTCATCTCCCTTCTAGGCCACCGTGACTGTAGGCATGAATAGATGCCTGTGTCAATTCCCTTGTTACAATGCAACGCATTGCTTCCTGTGTAGTGTACATATTGTACGCTTATAGGACATACTGCGTGAGGACATCTTTTGGTCAAATAGTAAAATTACAACTATAGGCATTAGGGAATAAACATGTTTTCATATGTATGTTAAGAGGGTATATTATTAAATTATGGGATACAAAATAGTGATGGGTGTAAAACTGAAAAAAATGCACCTTTATTTCCAAATAAAATATTGTCACCATACATTGTTTTAGGGATACCATTTTAATGTTGCAATAACTGGGACAAATGGGCAAATAAAATGTGTGGATTTTAATTCCGGTAGCATGTATTATTTTAAAACTAGAAAGGCCAAAAACTGAGGAATATTGAATGTTTCCATTTTTTTCTTATTATTCCCATTAAAATGCATTTAAAATAAGTCTTAGCATTATGCACCATCCAAAGAAAGCCTAAATGGTGGCGAAAAAAACATGGTATAGATCATTTAGTTGTGATAAGTAGTGATAATGTTATTGGGGAATGAAAGGGAGGAGCGCTGACAGGTGAAAATTCCTCTCGTCCATAAAGTGAAAAATACCCGCGGGCTGAAATGGTTATAGGGAACCTAAACTGAGAAGGATATGATTTTTCCTTTTCAAATATTACCAGTTGCCTGACTCTCCTGCTGATTCTGTGTCTCTAATACTTTTAGCCACAGCCCCTCAACAAGCATGCAGATCAGGTGCTCTGACTGAAGTCAGACTGGATTAGCTGCATGCTTGTTTCAGGTGTGTGATTCAGCCACTACTGCAACCAGACCAGTAGGACTGCCAGTCAACTGGTATTTTTCAAAAGGAAACATCCCTATCCCTCTCAGTTTAGGTTCCCTTTAAAGTAGGTATATAGTACAAATACTCTCAGTAAGAGGTACAGAGCTGTCAAGTTATACCACCAGTTGTAAGTGTCACCTACATAGGAATAAAACCATTACAGTGCATCTACTTTGGGACAACTGTATGTATGTATGCATATGTAAGCATTTTACATTTTACGGTTTTTCAACATAATGACCCTTTAAAGTGAACCAGAAACGAATCACTCATGTATTTTACCACATATATCAGTGGGAACATTAGAGAAAACACCTATCCTGCTTTCATTCAGCACTGATCAACCTGCTTGTTATCAGCCCTGATAAAATCCCTGACTGAGCACTTAGTCTGGCTTTGCTATAATGACTCAGCTAAAATGATTCCTGAGCAAAGCCAGAAGGGGGCAGGCTTGGGCTTGAAAAGACACCACAGAAGACAGTCTCAGCTATAATGATTCCTGATCAAAGTCAGACGGAATGCTCAGTCAGGGATTTTATCAGGGCTGGTAACAAGCAGGCTGAGCAGTGAAGGATGAAACAGAGAGCAGGGTAGGCATTTTCTCTAATGTTCCCACGGATATATATAGTAAAATACATGACGGTGCTTCGTCTCTGGTTCACTTTAAATATAAAATGCCGTTAAAGGGCACCTGAAGTAAGAGGCTGCCATATTTATTTCCTTTTAAGCAATTCTAGTTGGCTGGCTATTCTTCTGCTCCTCTGCCTCTAATACTTTTAGGCATAGACCCTGAACAAGCATGCAGCAGATCAGGTGTTTCTGACATTATTGTCAGATTCAACAAGATTAGGTGCATGCGTATTTCGGGTGTGATTCAGAAACTCCTGCAGCCAAATAGATCAGCAGGGCTGCCAGGCAGCTTGTAATGTTTAACCCCTAGCCGACCACTCCACGCCAATTGGCGTGAACGCGGTGGCAGCCACAGGACCGCTTAACGCCAATTGGCGTGAAGTCCTGGGGAGGAGATTGCATGGGGAAATTGCGTGCGCATTTCCGCTTGAAATGATGGAGCTCCGCTCTGTCATTAGTCTCCCAGCGGGGATCGCCGTTAGACAGCGAAACCACCCACTATTTACATGGTACATTGCTGCGATCTGCAGCAGTGCTGTACTGGGGACAGCCATGTCACTTGGCTGTCCCCGGGGAGGCATAAGAGCGATCGGCTCTCATAGGCTGATGCTGATGTCATTGGCTGGCGGGGGGGGAAGGGGGATTGGGGGGGGGGGGAATAGTAATATTTATTTAAAAAAAATGTAAATAAATACAAAAAAACAAACAAACAAACATGCCGGCAGAGATCAGAGCCCATCAACAGAAAGCTCTGTTAGTGTGCAGAAAAGGGGAGGGGGGGATCACTTGCATGCTGAGTTTTACGGCCCTGCAGCAAGCCCTCAAAGCTGCAGTGGCCTAATTTGTAAAACATAGCCTGGTCACTACGGGGCTGTAAGCCTACGGTCCTTAACGGTGGCTGGATAGTGTAATGGTTAAGGGCTCTGCTTCTGACACAGGAGACCTGGGTTTGAATCTCGGCTCTGGCTGTTCAGTAAGCCAGCACTTATTCAGTAGGAGACCTTGGGCAAATCTACCTAACACTGCTACCGCCCATAGAGCGCGTCCTAGTGGCTGCAGCTCTGGCGCTTTGAGTTTGCAGGAGAAAAGCACGATATAAATGTTCTGTGTTTGTTTGTTAACAGGTTAAAGAAAATAAAATGGCAGCCTCCATATACTTCTCGCTTCATGTTCCCTTTAAGTCCAACATAAAAACCTGATGTTACTGCCACACCAAGTAGGTATCCTGCAGCAAAAATACTGGGAAGCTTTTCTCAAGGTACAGATCAATACCAAGATTCCTTTTTTCCCTTTCTTCCACCTTTGCATTCTGCTTCCAAATGTGTTTGAATCCTGCAATTCTAACAAAAAGGAAAACTTCAGTGCTGATTGTTGAGTATCTGGACCTCCCAGTGCAAACATTAACTGCCTGAGAGGCACTATGGAATGTAATGAAGGAAACAATACTGGGAAAAAAGCCAAAAAGCGAACGCACTGACGCCGGGGACCGAGGGATTTGCCTCCTAGTAATAAGAGCCGAACGAGACCCGGCACTTTTGTGAGCCTGGAAATGGCATACTGTGATCCGTAACTCAGCCAAGGGGACTCGAGATGGAAGAACGGAATTGGCACAATGAACCCTCCATTGCTTTTCATAGTATTTGCTGTAATATGTGGATAAAATAATAAGGGGAGAGATGACTGCCATTGGAATGTCCATGTCAAAGTAGAAGTGCTGTTTTCATGTTCTCTTTGCTTCCAGTTCATATTGTACATCAATTGTAAAGCCTGCTGTGAATTAGGGATTATTTCTGAATTGTAGAACATTCAAATTTTTCCCTCCCTCTTGCCCAACATACTCATTCAGATTAGTCAATCTTCTTCACCCTTTTTATTTATTTCTCATATATTCAATGATCCGGGATAACATTTCAAAAACAGCATTTTTTTTCATCCTATAAAAAAATTGTAAGATAAGGAGTATATTAAATATAACAAAGGAAACTAAAATATTGTATCGCCACCTGCTGGTTTCACTGGAAAGCTCTTCAAGTTAAAGGACACCAGAGGTAAAAATAAATTAATAAAATAAACAATTGTATATATCCTTCTTCTCTTTAAAAAAAATGATTTTTTGAAAAATATTCCACAGTTTTATTTTATATTTAACTCTACTATTTTTTTTTTTTTTTTAGTTCTTACTGTTTTATTGTTTATGCTCAATGACACATTCATTGACGTATGCCAGAGCTAAAATCTATAAACTATTGACCCTTCTTATCTCTTCCCTGCTCTCAGAAGCCATTTTCTGCTAGGAAAGTGTCTTATAGTTGTAATTTCTTATCAGTGAGGGTCGCACTATAGTCTGACCCAGTCCCGACTCAGACAGGAACTGCCACTTACATACCTGATGTTTAACTCTTTCAGGCAGAGAAAAAAAAAAAAGGAACGCAGCACAGTTATTTGTATGCTAGGCACTGTACATACACATGTCTATCTCATCTTGTCACCCCGGGGATCCTTTAAAGTCATATCTTCTTTTTATGAAGTAAGGTAATAAGTCATAAATATGAATGTAACCTAGCTATCCGTCAAATAAAAGACTTGTCTTCTGTACTGCATACTGGCAAAAATGGTGCCGGGAAATCTGGGCACAGGGCAATGCCGAAAAACACCTCACCCTGCTCCTGCAAAAGTCCTGGTGGCATTAGTTACTATTCCCCCTCCAGGCTGCCATGGAACAGGGGGAAAGATGCAATTCTGCTTCCAGGTATTGCTATTACGCTATTTTGTAGTAATTTGGGCTCTATCTTTTGACAGCATCCAAATTACTGTCTGAACGGCAATATAGCCGTGATTCCCATTAGAGCCTATGGCGGCGTATGTTGCGCACAAATTTCCCTGTGTCATTTGTACCTGTTTCATCTGACCATTGCAACAAGGGATCAAACCAGTAGGGGAAGCGAGAGCATTTGAAAAAAAATGTTTATCTGTTAATATGTAAATGTTTCTTATTAAAAAAAAATATTGTTATGCTAAGTACAAGAAATAAAACACGATCTGAAACCTTATCTGAAGCTGCCTCTCACTGGTTTTTTTTTTTTTTATGTAAAAGTGCTTCAGAAAATAGGACCGTCTCTGATCCAAGTTGGGTCGGAGAGCTCAAAGAAGCTCTTTTGCATAGGTAACAACTGGAGTTTCTTAACTCTTCCTGTACTGGAAAAAATATGAGACATTGTTCGTTGCTACTTAGCTGTACTACTATTTCTTAGGTGTACTACGCATACATTACATAAGTGTATTTTCACTTCAGATTCCCTTTAGGCTATTATTATTATTATTATTATTATTATTATTATTGATTTATAAAGCGCCAACATATTCCGTGGCGCTGTACAAAGTAAGAAACAAACACGCGGTACATAATAATACAGACAATGCTATACACCAATATACAAAATACATAATTAGTGACAAAATACAAAGAATGATACAAAATACAAATTATCGAATTGGTAATGACAGTGATAAAATTAACATGATGAATAAAATGTATAATGGTTACCAAGACACAAAAGGGGGAGAGAGCCCTGCCCTTGCGAGCTTACAATCTAAAGGGAATGAGGGGGGGGGGAGGAGGGGGGTAGTATGCAGCAAATATATAGAGGCTTTGTGTTTTAGGATACCTAGTAGGAGTGCAATTTGGTCTTAAAACACAGCAGAAATAATAACCCTGTAAATGTTCCCGCAGTAAAACCTTATCTCAAACTGTCTCTTACTGCTTCTCTGCTGTTTAAAGAGAACCTGAACTGAAAATAAAAAGTCAAAATAACCATACACAGGTCATACTTACCTCCTGTGTAGTCTACTCCTCAATCTCTTTCTCCTCTCCTGCGTCCTGTTTGTCCACTGTGATCAATGGAATTCTCTATCCTCCACTTTGAAAATACCCATTACCCCATAACAGCTTCCTGGTCAGCACACTGTTAAACTGTAATATCGCCCACTTGAGCCATAGGGAAACATGGACATTACCTTGCACATTCAGTTGTAACTGACAGCTGCTGATATATAACTGACAGCAACTGGTATATTTCAGTTCTGACAAAATCTTGTCAGAACTGAAAGGGATCACTGTAAGAAGCAGGGAAGCCTCTAGGCATAGGCAGTACAGGCCATTGCCTGGAGTGCCATTGGTCCTAGGGGGCGCCATGTTGCTGGATTAAGCCACGCCCCTGGGCCAAGCCACGCCTCCACGGGTGTTCTATTACTTGCTTCTAATGCATCTGCTTAGCCTAAGTTGCAGGCAGCTGCCACTGTGTCCCTCTGTGCCTTGTACATCCTTCCCTCACCACCCCCCCACCCCTTTGTGCCTCGTTCTGTCACTTTCTGCCTCCTTGTGTCCCTTGTGCCATGTCTGACCTCTTGTTTGTTTTTCTGTCTCCCTTTATGCCTCCTTCTGTCTCCATGTGCCTCCTTCAGTCCCCCTGTGCCTCCTTATGTCCCCTTGTGCCTTTCTTTGTTCCCCTGTGCTACCGCTGCCCCCCTTTTCCTCCTTCAGTCCCACTCCGCCTCCTGTCTTCATGTGCCTCTTCAGTCCCCCTGTGCCTCCTTCTGCCCCCCTGTGCCTCATTACATCCCCCTCTGCCTTCTTCTGTCACCCTTTTGTGGCTCCTTCTGTCCCCCTTTGTGCAACCTTCTGTTCCCCTTTGTGCCTCCTACTGTCCCCTTTGTGCTTTTTTCTGTCCTCCATCGTGCCTTCTTCTGTCCCCCGTGTGCCTCCTCTGCCCCCTTTGTCCCTCCTCCTGTCCTCTGTGTGCCTGCTTCAGTCCCCTGTGCCTTTTTCTTTCCTCCTGTGCCTCCTTTTGTCCCCCTTTGTGCCTCAATCTGTCCCCAATTGTGCCTCCTTCTGCTCCCCTTTGTGCCTCCTTCTGCCCCACTTTGTGCCTCCTTCAGTCCCCCTGTGCCTCCCACTGTCCTTTTTTGTGCCTCCTTCAGTCCCCCTGTGCCTCCCACTGTCCTTTTTTTGTGCCTCCTTCTGGCCCTCATGCCTTCTTCTGTCACCCTGTACCACCCTGTCCCTCTGTGGACCTCCTTCTGTCCTCCTGTGCCTCCTTCTGTCCTCCTTTGTGTCTCATTCTGCTCCCTATTGTGCCCCTTTTGTTACCCATTGTGCCTCCTTGTACCCCCCTGTGTGCCTCCTTCTGTCCTCTTTTGTGTCTCATTCTGTCCGCCATTGTGCCTCCTTGTGCCTGCTTCTGTTCCCTTGTGCCTCCTTCTGTCCTCCTTTGTGACTTCATCTGACCCTCATGCCTCCTTCTGTCCCCCTGTGCCTCCTTCTGTCCCACTTTGAGCCTCATGAAAGTGGAGCCCTGCCTATGTGTAATTTCTGGTGAAACACTGCCACATTGTGTATTTTTTTGTGAAATGCTGCCACAATAAGTGTAATTTCTGGTGAAATGCTGCCGCATTTCGATTATTTTCTGGTGAAAAGCTGCTGCAATACGATTATTTTCTGATGAAATGCTTCTGCAATACGTGTATTTTCTGGTGAAAGGCTGCCGCATTATGATTATTTTTGGTGAAACACTGCCGCATTATGATTATGTTCATGGGGGGCGGCGCGGCACGGGGGGTGCCACAGGTTTTTTCTTGCCTGGAGTGACAAAATGGCTAGAGGCGCCCCTGGTAAGAAGAAAATGGTGAGCCTCTGAGAGGAATTGATGGTGAGGTTATTATGTAATATTCATTTGCAGCTACATCATGTGTTTATTTTAAATAATTTTCCTCGCTTCAGGTTCCCTTTAAGTGCTCCAGAAAAAAGGACTGTATCAGACCCATATTGGGTCGAGGAGCTCAGAGAGGCTTTTTTGCATAGATAACAACAGAAGTTGTTTTTTTTTTAACTCTTCCTGTACTGGAAAACAACATGAGACTTTATTCTTTGCTACAAATGCCCTATTTCTTAGCTGTATTATCTATACAATCCATTATCTCATAAGTTTATTTTTGCTTAAGGTTTGCTTTCAAAGGAGATCAATATGTCATCCTCCATATCTCTCTCACTTCAGGTGTCATTTAATAAAATGGAAAACTATGGGGTGTCCTGGCACCTTAAAAAAGAACAGAGACAACAGGAGTGTTAAGCTTGGAGGTGTATTCTCCACAGTCAGCATGCAACACATAAGCTGACGTGAAGGAGGTACACACACTAGCACAAGGAATCAGGATATCCCCAGTTTAGTGGAGGAGAGGACTGACTCCAATAGGAGATTGTGGTGCACAGAGCCGGTGCAGATCCGAACAGCCACAAACAACACTTTCGTAATAAAGTCTCAGCGCACAGTAGCGCTGAGCGCATAAACCAGGACTGAGGAGATCAGGACAGGTAGACAGAATGAACGCTTGCTTAACTAGCCACTACTTAGTGACAGCAAGCGTCCACAATAAAACAGACTGGAATGAGGTAGCCAATGCGTTTGCAGCAATGGCGTGCCTCACAAAGACAGGACAGGATAGTCAGGAAATAGCAGGATCAAGATAGATGAACGTAACACAGATAAATATACAATAAGTATGATTTCCTAGCGTATTACAATTACAGCTATCAATGAAACTATTTGTAACGTCTGACTAACATATGTATATATCGGCAATGAACCGATATATGACATAAGCAGGAACTCTGACTAAGACTGGAGTAATACAGGGAACAGGACTCAGAAGGATTCGCTATCTCTTCGCAGAGATGAACGCAATCCACAAACAGGACCAGGAACAGGATAACTAGCTCAGCGTGCTGGAACGCTGACTAACGGAACACAGGATATAAACAGTTCGTGTACGTATATATCAGCGACACTGATGTATCAACATAACACGAATACAAGGAAAATAATAAACATGCAAGTATGCGTATATATTGGCGATGAACCAATATATGACACAAGACAAGCAAAGTAACAACTTCTAGAAACAAGAGCAGAACTAGGAGGACTCGCTGACCCCTTCGCAGGAGTCAGCGCAGTCCACACGGACTAGGAACGAGGTAGGGCACGGGCAGAGTAACAGACAGGATCTGAGACTATGGTAGCCCATGAGGCATTGCAGGAAGCAATTCTTTATACTGAGGTCATCCAATGGGAGCAGACCTGCAGATTCCCACACAAGTGAATGGTAATTAATCACAGGCTGATAGCAGGAAAAGGCAGACAATGATATGCAGCCTGCAGGAAAGGGACTGCCCCTCCACTGCAGCAGACAATGTCTGTTTACACAAAAGCATATTAAACTGTCATTAACCTCAGAGCGACTGCAGATGGAATCAGCAACCAGTTCAAGTGCAAACCAAACTATGCAAGCAAATGCATGTAATGACATTAGAACTGCTTGGTTTGCAATACCACTGCAGTCAGCAGTAAACGCTGCAGAAGCGATCATAACAAGGAGCACAAATAGCACAATATGTAAGGATCAATTCACATAATGGTCATTAAAATTACTCACAAAGGTAGGTTGCATGAGGAGCAACCGACCACTTATAGCAGGTGGAGATTTTAAACCCGACTCCAATCGGGGTGTCCGACCAGACAGGACGTGGTCACTCTCGTGAAGGAAAAGCACTTGCTTGCCTACACACTGGTAGACTCAATGTGGGGCTAGGAAGTACCCCTAACAGAGGCGCTCAATACCCTGGCTGCATTGCATTGGCCTGAGGAAGTGGGCTCAGACCCTCAAAACGCGTCGCCTGTGCTAATAAATGTAAGTGTTATATGTGACTGTGGTTATTGAGGTAAGCCACCTCCCCCTTTTGATTTTAGTGTTTCTACCTTATTTTATAGTTCCCTGGGCATCTCTTTTTCCCATTGTGCATTTAATAAAATACACATGCCCAGCACATAATCCTGTCTTCCTACTTGATGACAACTACCTTTCTCTATGTCTGTCCTTCATCCTTTAACCAAAAGGGTTGATCAATGAAATGCAAATCATTTTGAATGGATACAGGATTATGCAAATCTTGTATGCAAATGTAAGCAATTTCAAAATGGACCAATAGAATTCTGCCTTGGCAGGATTCGAATGGTTTGTTTTTTAGCAGCATAAATCCACCCCTTCTCTATTATAATCTACTCAGGCACAGCCAAAGTCAGTCATCAGTGTAAAGTATCTAAAGGTAGCCATACACTGGTCGATTTGCCATCAGATTCGACCAACAGATAGATCCCTCTCTGATCGAATCTGATCAGAGAGGGATCGTATGGCCGCCTTTACTGCAAACAGATTGTGAATCGATTTCAGCATGAAATGCATGCACCGTGTGTACCAAGCATAAAACTGACAGAGGATTTTACAGCAGATAGTATTCCTTTAAGGCCTAATTAAATATTCAATTAGCTTTTCTCCTGAGTTTTCACACAGGAAAAGTTTTTACACCTGATCAATAAAATATTTTTAAGCCAGCAGCAAAGCGACTCCGTCCTCATAAGAAGTTTAATGTTACGCTTACCTACTTTTTAATTTTCTAGTTGCGGAAAAGTTATTTTGTAGGTAAGATGAAAGTGTGTCTCCAGTGAGAAAACGCAGGAGAAAAGATAAATGAATAGGGGCCTTAGTGCTTCAAAACGAAAACATAAGCCATAGATTTTCTTGAGTAAACTCAGAACTGTAATGCACTGGTGCACTGGACACCATTTGCAATTAAACTAAATATTTAATGATAAAGTGTGAAAAAATTATTTTTCTGGCTAATTGCTAGATTTTAGTCGCTTAAAGGGGAACTGAAGAGAGAGGTATATGGAGGCGGTCATGTTTATTTCCTTTTAATCAATACCAGTTGCCTGGCAGCCCTGCGGGTCTATTTCTCTGCAGTAGTATCTGATTAAAACCAGAAACAAGCATGCAGCTAGTCTTGTCAGATCAGACTTATAAGTCTGAACCACTGAAACACCTGATCTGCTGCATGCTTGTTCAGGGGCTATGGCTAATAGTATTAGAGGCAGAGGATCAGCAGGGCTGCCAGGCAACTGGTATTGATTAAAAGGAAATAAACATGACAGCCTCCATATACCTCTCTCTTCAGTTCCCCTTTAACTACTTCAGGTTTTGGGGTTTTTACCTCTTAGGGTTCCTGACAATTCTGGCATATCAGCTGTGTCAAAATTGATACAGCAATAACTTTTCATTACCTATGCCATCAAAGTCATACATACATTGTTTTTTTCAGGACATTCTAGGCTTTTGCATCCGATCACTATAGGTGGCAGCCATTACAGGAGTCTGTGAATATTAATGCCAAGTATAGGTGACAGAAGTGATTTATTAGTCTGGTAGGGGTTAAAACTGAAAAAAAAAAACTTAATTTTTTTAATGAGCTCACTGTCACTTTCAAAACAAATTCCTCTAAATTTATGTGAATGATTGCTGGTAGTGGTTGCTGAGGTGCCTCGTGCACGTGTGACGGGCCGTGAACAGCAGCATTCTGCACTGGACGAACCTTATACGTCCAGGAACACAGAGAAGCACAGATCAGATACATCCAAAAACAAGAAGATATAGAAGAAGAAGATGAAGATGAAGATGAAGAAGAACAAGAAGAAGAAAAGAAGAAGAAGAAGTTAAGCTTGCAGCTGTGGGTAGTACTAACCACTAGAGGTCACTGCTGGAAGACAGGTTGCTCATTCAGTTTAACAAAGAGTCGGTCACCAGTCTCTCAACAGCAGCATCTAGTGGCCAATTAAGAACACAGAATGTAAACAGACAGAGCAGCAGGAGGTTACAGATTATTACGTCCGGTACATAGGATGCAATTTCCCACCCAACAGGCAGAAATTGGGCGATTATTTCTGACATGGTCGATCATCTCCTGGTCAATAAAGTGATCGATTTTACATACTTATAATTGGAAAATTGATCGCTTTATCGATCGGGTGCACTTTGGACATGTACACACTACAACTTCCTGTGCAAACACCCGTCGATCTGGCGGGAAATTGCATCATGTGAAGTCACTGAAAAATAGCACATTAGTTGTAGGAAAGATAAGCTATCCTATTGTTATTCATGCAATCTTTTAGATGAGAAGGAGGAATTTGTGATGCCTATTTAAAGCGGAATATATCCCTGCATTTCAACTTTGCTCTAAAACATTATTTACAGCACAGGGTTACACACAGAGCTTTAAAGTTCCGTGGATAGAAATGCAGATGCATCCCGAAGTTTAGATAGATACTTTTAAGTAAACACAATGTAACAAGTGTGGAATGTGACACACACTCTCTGAATGTGCAGGAGCTGGAGGACAGCAAGAGAGTGAGTCACATTCCACACTTGTTACATTGTGTTTACTTAAATGTATCTATCTAAACTTTGGGATGCATCTGCATATTTCTATCCACGGAACTGTAAAGCTCTGTGTGTAACCCTTCCAATGCTGGTCTAGTAAAAAAAAAAACTGGTCGCATATAATATGCTGTAAATAATATTTTAGAGCAAAGTTGAAATGCAGGGTTATATTCTGCTTTAAGGCAGAGCTGCAATTTATTAGAAAATATAATTTGTGCATGGACTACAGTAGACATTGACATTTAAGATAAAAAAAATGTATATTTTTCTCCTAATATTTATCAAGAACCCTAGAGGAGATGTGTAGACAACAATGTTACTTTTCACCTTCCATTGCCACAAGTAACAAAACTTGTATGGTGAGTTTACACAAATATTGTGATTGTTGTAATAAGGAAAATGCACAGTAAATAAAGATATTTAGAAGAAAGGCCATTTGTATGCTAATATATAATAAATACAAATTAAAGTGCAACCCCGGTAATGGTTGTTTGGTTATCCAAAGGAAAAAGAAAATACAATATGTACATTCACCTCAACAGCCTGCCAATCAAACACTTACAACATTTTGGACATTAACCACTTTACCCCCGCGCGTACGTATTTCTCCGCCCCTTTTTCCATCCTTTAAAAACCAGGGACGGAGAAACACGTACTTTCCGCGTTCCCGACGCTGCCCGCGCTCCCGCTCGTAAACACGCCGCCCGCCGCTAGTAAAACCGCCGCCGCCCGCTCGCCCAGAGATCAATGAACGGGAAAATCCATTCCCGTTCGTTGATCTAAGCCCCGCAATGGTCAGCTGCTCTCCTATGGGCAGCGCGATCATTGTGAGAAAAAAACTCACGTGTCCATGCTCATTATACTTCCTCCAAGCTTCCGGAAGGAAGCTTGGAGGTCGCATTAAAACAAAAAGTTACTGTGGCCATCTTGTGGCCAAATAGTAAACTACACCCTACACATTTTTCACATACAAATAAATGACTTTTACACATAAAATTAACTCATTACCTCCCACACTCCCCATTTTTTTTTTTTTTGTAATTAAAAAAAAAATAAAAAATTTACAATTAAAAAAAATACATAAATAGTTACCTTAGGGACTGAACTTTTTAAATATTTATGTCAAGAGGGTATAACACTGTTACTTTATAAACTATGGGCTTGTAATTAGGGATGGACGCAAAACTGAAAAAAATGCACCTTTATTTCCAAATAAAATATTGGCGCCAAACATTGTGATAGGGACATAATTTAAATGGTTTTATAACCGGGACAAAAGGGCAAATACGTTTCATGGGTTTTAATTACAGTAGCATGCATTATTTAAAAACTATAATGGCCGAAAACTGAAAAATAATTATTTTTTTCCCCACATTTTTCCTATTTTCCCATTAAAACACATTTAGAAAAAAATAATTCTTGGCATAATGTCCCACCTAAAGAAAGCCTAATTGGTGGCGAAAAAAACAAGATATAGTTCATTTCATTGCGATAAGTAATAATAAAGTTATAGACGAATGAATGGAAGGAGCGCTGAAAGGTGAAAATTGCTCTGGTGCTCAGGGGGTAAAACCCCTCAGTGGTGAAGTGGTTAAATGTATCACAGTAAAGATTATTGTTGGCAAGGTGCACCACTGTGGAATGTTTGGTTGTTTTTTTTGTATCCCTAAGTGAACAGAAATGCTGGTCTCCCAGAGTGCACTGGGAAGGGAAGGTTCATGACATCATACCTTAGGGCTAAGCATCACTGGGAAGCTGGGGCTACATACCTATATACAGGCATACATATGATTAAGCCTTAAAGAGAACCTGTACTGAGTAAAAATATTTAAAATAAACACATGAGGTAACTTCAAATGAAAATTACAGAGTTACCTTGCCATCAGTTCCTCTCAGAAGCTCACCATTTTCTTCTGACAATAATCTCATCCTGTTCTGACAATATTTTGTCAGATCTGAAATATATCAGTTGCTGTCAGTTATAGCTGAGAGGAAAACGAATGTACCAGGTAATGTCCATGTTTCCCTATGGCTCAAGTGGGCGATGTTACAGTTTAACTGTGTGCTGACCAGAAAGCTGTTATGGGTAATGGCCATTTTCAAAATGGAGGACGGAAAATTCCCTTGATCATAGTGAACAAATAGGACGCAGGACAGGAGAAAGACACTGAGGAGTAGACTACATGGAAGGTAAGTATGACTTGTGTATGCCTATTTTGAATTTTATTTTCAGTACAGGTTTTCTTTAAGGAGTTTTGGGCACAGGGTAAAGTCCCGACGGCGTTAAATACTATATCCCCTCCAGGACGCCGTGGATAGTGGGGGAAAGATGTAATTCGGCTTCCAGCTATTGCTTGCAGCTGAATTGCAGTGTTTTTATAGTAATTTGTGCTCTGTCTTTTGACGATATCCAAGTTACTCACTGAGCGCCGCTATTCCTATTACAGCCTATGGTAGCGCCGACTGCGCCCAAATCTCTGGTGCTGTTTTTACAGTGCTTCAAAAACAGTAATAGATACAGGAAGTGTTTCAGATGCAGAAACCAGGATAATTAATTAACCAAAAAGTTTATATCCTGACAAATTTACAGCATTCTACTAAATGTCATTACGGTGCTTCTAAGTAGCTGATGGCTGTCATAGGGCACAAAGGTAAGTATTATTTTGCACACCACGCCGGCCTCCTCCCTTTCGCTGCATTCCGCCGGTATTTAGTGTTGACATCTCGGTGGTAACTAAAGCTGTATGAATAAAAGCAGAGCGGAACCTGCGGTCTTCTGCCTGGCCAAGAACTAAAAGCCTCAGCAAGTCCTGCCAACCAGGAATCCCATCCAGCAGGCCTGTGTAAATCATGGCTAGTTTTTACGGTAAAACAGAAGGGTGCCCCAACAACACGTTATTGACAGAAGGTCCAGAGGAGCTGACAGCTGTGGAATTTTTCGCAGTTGAAGTGTAATCCCCAGTAGCGGGATCACTGCATCCTGACGGTATTCTGCTTGGAAATGTTAAAAAATAAGAAAAGGTTACCAGCTAAGGAAGAGACCTGCTTTTCTCTTCTCGAAAACAAAGGCACAGCCCGCTCCTTCCCTGGTGTCCTTGAACTGTCATCTCCAACCTTTTGAAACTGTATCTGATTATCCGAGTGACAATTAATCATAATTAAGCAGCCCAGAGATTTGGAAAGGTAAAAAGAAGAAGGTGTCTATAGATCTGGCTGGCGTCCTAGGCGACCCTATTTCCTTTTTGGCTGCTGAGATGGTAGCTCGGAGCCATGGAGAAGGAACACACACGGGCAAAAAAAATAAAATAAAAAAAAAAGTGCCACAAATGTCCTCTTCTCCCTCGGTTCTCTGCATTTTGGGCACTGAAACATGTACTGAGCTTCATGCTTGGCCTTTTTTTTTCTGTGTTTCCAAAAAGGAAGCAAGGTAACAAATTACCTCTCCATTGCCAAGTGATTTGGATCCAGTTTTGAGAACCAGATTTTTCCAATTTACTACTGGAAAGCATTCCATCGTTATATGATGGCATTTTGTTCTGGACCAAAGAATGCTTTAAAAAAGAAAAGAAAAATAATCTTTCCAACGGCTGTACGAATAGTATTGTTTTTGCCTAACATTTTTGATAAAGACTTACATTGTTTGGAGATTTTTTTTTTTAAATTCATCATGAAACCTATTATGCTTATTGCAGTTAAAGGACACCCGAACAGAAAATAAACAAATGAAATAAAAGATTGTATCTATCTTCCTTCTCCTAAAAATGACTTTTTAAGATACTCCACGGTTTTATTTTACGTTTAAATCTACTTCTTAAGTTTTAACGGTTTTATTGTTTTTGCTCAATGACACATTCATTAAAGTATGCCAGAGCTAAAATCTATGAACCATTGACCCTTTTTTATCTCTTTCCTGCTTTCAGAAGCCATTTTCTGCTAGGAAAGTGTTTTATAGTTGGAATTTCTTATCAATGAGGGTCACACTGTAGTCACTTCCTGTCAGGACTGAGTCAGCCACTTACATACCTGATATTTAACTCTTTCAGGCAGAGAAAGAAAAAAAGGAACACACCATAGTTATTTGTTTGCTTGGCACTGTACATACCTATGTCTATCTCATCGTGCCACATGTCACTTCTGGTATCCATTAACACTTCACTGCCTACATCAGTAATCTACTTTGACATACTGTTAAAAGGAATCTTATCTGGTTTATTTTTTAGTTTCCATCTCTGAAGCTTGCAGACACCCCACCCCAACACACACACACACACACACGGCAGATCATTTCAGAGGGCGTTCTTCCCCCACAACAGATTTGTTATTGCTTTAATCGACAGCATCGTGTCTGTGTTGGGTAAGCTGGTCCACCACCGCCTCCCGAACATTTTTAACAGTTGTTAGTGAATTTGATCCATTTGGCGCCTCTGTACATCTCTACAATACTACAAGTCCACCCCTGGTGGAGGGGAGGGGTGTTACACCCTCTTTTTCTCCTATATACAGAGAGCGACATCTTAGTCCTTAGTGGGGACAGGCCCAAACTCCTCAACTGCCTCAACAGTGGTTGCCTTAGCAGTAACCCTGGTTTGTAAGTATAAATACTTACAATTCATATTTTCCTCCTTTCCATACATACTACACTATATTATATTGGGCTCTCGGTTTTCTCTTTTATATTCCCCCACACTGTGCCTGACCTGGGCGTCGCCATAGACATGATGTTATGTCAGTGGCCGCGTAGCAGACCCGGATTTAGGCTGAATGGGGCCCTAAGCAAAGTAGCAGATTTGGGGCCCCTCCCTTAGCCCCCTCTGCTCCCCATCCCATCATAAAATTGTTATTATTTAGGATTTATATAGCGCTGACATCTTCCGCAGCGCTGTACACATTATATATTGTCTTGTCACTTAACTTTCCCTCAGAGGAGCTCGCAATCTAATACCTGCCATAGTCATGTGACATGTCTATGTATGTATCATGTAGTGTATGAATCATAGTCTGGGGCCAATTTGTGGAGAAGCCAATTAAATTATCTGTACGTTTTTGGGATGTGGGAGGAAACTGAAGTGCCCAGGAAAACCCACGCAGACACGGGGAGAACATACAAACTGCATGCAGAGGTTTCCCTGGCTGGGATTCAAACCGGGAATTCAGCACTACAAGACGCTATAGCACTGACATCTGCAGCACTTTACAGAGTACATAGTCATGTCACTGACTGTCCTCAGAGAAGCTCACAAGCTAATCCTACCATAGTCATAGCCTAATGTCCTACCATATTATTATTATGTATTTATATAGCACTGACATCTTCTGCAGCACTTTACAGAGTACATAGTCATGTCACTGGCTGTCCTCAGAGAAGCTCACAAGCTAATCCTACCATAATCATATTTGAATGTCCTGCCATATTATTATTATGTATTTATATAGCACTGACAGCTTCTGCAGCACATTTCAGAGTACATAGTCATGTCATTCACTGTCCTCAGTGGAATTCACATTCCAGCTGCTCCTGGCATGCATTGCCAATGAGGCCGGGAGCAAACTTCAGAAGCAGCCCTTTAAAGTGCGGCAAGGATGGTGACCCCCATAGGTAGCCAATTGCACTCCCTCTAACCCCCAGGCACCCCTTATGGCATACAATGTTCCAAACCTTCTTTATGGGGAGCTTCAATGCAAAAACAGCAAACAGAGAAGCTTCCTCATATTGGAGCATTGGAGTTTGTAAAGTCTTAAGCCAATGTGTTGTAAGACATAAGTAAGCTTTAGGTTAGCAGGAATGGTTGCATGGCCACCTAGCTTTTCATCCTTCCCAGGCCAGCTAGGCTGGCTTCAGCCTGTAGTATTGGTGGTATAGTAGTGAGCATAGCTGCCCTCCAAGCAGTTGACCTGGGTTTGATTCCTGGCCAATGTATGTGAGCGTGCTTTTGACATCCTACAAATCCCTGGAAGACAAGATCCTCCTCCGGAGGAGGAGGGAGGAAGGGAGGAGGGAGGAAGGGAAGAGGGAGGAAGGGAGGAGGGAGGAAGGGAGGAAGGGAGGAGGGATGAAAGGAGGAGGGAGGAAAGGAGGAGGGAGGAAAGGAGGAGGGAGGAAAGGAGGAGGGAGGAAAGGAGGAGGGAGGAAAGGAGGAGGGAGGAAAGGAGGAGAGCAGGGAGGGAGGGAGGAGGGAGGAAGGGAGGAAGGAGAGGGAATTACACTTCCTGATAGATGTATACACATGCAAGATGTTGTAAAGAAGTTTAGGCCTGCAATTCAACATTCAATGTGATTTCTGACCTTAAAACAGTGGTTTGCATCAAAGCTAGGTTTTTTATTGAGACTTTTGACGTGTATCGTATTCTATCAGGTCTCCATCCAGGTATTAGACTGCTTGAAACATCTTTTCCATCATTTTTCTAGCCAGCATAATTTTTTCTAAATTTCCAAGTTCGCCGCTCCATTGAAGTCTATTGCGGTTCGCGAAAGTTTGTGCGAACCGAACTTTCGTGGTAGGTTCGCGAACCTAAAATCAGAGGTTCGGCCCATCTCTGTCACTAACTTTCCCTCAGAGAAGCTGACAATCCTATCCTACTATAGTCATATGCCCATCATAGTCTGGGCCAATTTGAAAGGGAAGCCAATTGATTTATCTGTGTGTTTTTGGGATGTGAGAGGAAACCTGAGTGACCAAAAGAAACCCATGAAGGTAACATACAAACTCCATGCAGATATTGCCCTGACTGGGTTTCAAATCGGGGACCCAGCACTGCAAGTGTAGAGTGCTATATAATATACTACAACACCGCACTGCCAATATATTTCAGCTGACAAGAGGGACAGCTGCAAAAAATTTGTGAAGTATGTAAACCTTTAGGGCTCGTTCCCACTAAGGGCGTTTTTGCCCTTTTTCAAGCGCAGGCGATTTTCAATATCACCCACAAAACGCTTGTGCAATGAATCTCTATGAGAAGGTTCATATCTGCACGTTGCATCTGCTTTGCGGTCTGCAAAGCAGTGACTGTACCATCTTTGGGGCATTTTTGCTAGAATGGAAGGTATAGGAATAATGCTCACAAAATCACTTTGTGCAGCGATTGCATGAGCATTTTTAAGAATAAATACATTGGGCTTGATTCGCTAAGACAAATAGCATGCCTTATCTGAGATAACACACCTTATCAGAGTTAACACACCTTATCAGAGTATCATAGCGAACGTATGCCTGCTATTTGGCAATGAGGAGAGCTCCACTCGTCCTGCCCTGAGCCCCTGCAGGGTTCGTAGCGTTCGCTATGCTACTCTGATAAGGCGTGTTAACGTTGATAAGGCATGCTATTTGTCTTAGTCAATCAAGCCCATTGTATTTATTCTTTTCCGGGTCAAAGGGTTCACTTCCTGATCCTGACTTTCGTTAGGGAGTGAATTACAAAACCGTTTTGGAAAAATGTTTGGAAAAGCGCTTTTACCAGAAACGCAGCATGCAGTGGAGCGCCGGGAGTGGGAAAAAAAAGCGCACAAAAAAATGCTTGCGTTTTTGATTTTAGGTGTGAATGAGGCCTAAATGATGAAGAATATACATTACTTGCATTATTTATTTTAGTCTGATTTTTATATACCGTCATTTAATTTCTAGTATGTATAGTTAAAACAGTTACTGTATAGGGTAGAGTATACTCAGTGCAAATTAACTGCAGTCTGTAATGAAATGGATCCCTTAAGGTGCGTACACATGCACTACTATAAGGAACGACGGGTCCGATGGGCGGGCGTTCCAGCGATAGTAGAGCGTGTGTACAGTCTGTCGGCAGACTGATAACACCGTTTCTGAACGATCAGCTGTGTGGATCGTTCAGAAACAGGACAATATGCAGAAAAATGAGGCACTCACAAACCTGGATTGCTAGATTTTTAGACCTGGATTGCCAGATAGCGATATAGCAACCACCTTCAGCATGTTTTGGGAGCACCCGTCCCGTAAGTGGATGGTCTTTCGATGGATAGGTTGCCCTCTGTGAAGAATTGAATTTACAGTCTCCTCCCTCCGATGGGGAGTTACACAGATGCAAGGACGGGGGTAAGAGGCGCCCAATGGGATATAAAATAAAGACAAACAGTTAAAAATGAGGTAAGAGATTGCTTACCTAGATATGGATATCTACGCTTGTATGTTAAACGGAAAAGGTTTTATTGCACAGCAAAAGACAACGCGTTTCCCAGGCAGCGCCCACTTCCTCGGGTGAAAACTGTGTCTATTTAGCAATGCAGTGGAGCTCCACCTTGCTAATTTTGGCCGCATTTCCATTTCAACCCATGAAGTTGGGGATTTGCTCAGAATGAATGGACTCCTCAATGATATACATGTTAGGAAACACCATTGAAGGGAGGATTCTGATCAGTTCCTAATTCATCCTGTGTTATGACACTGAATGACCCCAAACATACAGTCAAAGACAACGACCTATCTTCTGTGGAAAAACAAGAAGAATCTTGGGTAAGCTGATATGACCCCAGCCGAGCCCGGATATCAACATCACTTGAAGTTTGCCTTCTTAAAACAGAAGGTATTTGCAATTAGATGATTCAGTTTGGAGTGAGCATATGATGTCTCCCATGATGCATCACTGCTGAATATGCAAATCGACTAGTGATGAGCTTAATGAACCAAATACGATTACGCGAAATTTCATGTAATTCGTGAAATTATGATTATGACCGTAATTGAAATTTCATGAATTTTAGGAAATTATGCGACATTGTGGGTTTATAGAGAATTTTGTAATTACAATCTTTCGTAATTACAATCATTTACGTAACACAAACAAATCAGAATTTCGTTTTTAACACTAAAATTCGACCTTTCTCAAAATTGTGTTCCAGTCCAGAGCCTCCTGATACATTTAAAGCGACAGCACTTGCAGGTACCTTTGCATTATCAGATATTGCAAGACTCAAAACCAAGTGCCTGAGCATGCATGACCACTAAGTACATCTTAACAAAGAGCACCTGTCTTAGAAGTGGCTTGCAGGTAAAGCCTCCTGATACATATAAAGCAACAGCACGTGCAGGGACTTTTGCATTATCAGATATTGCAAGGCCCAAAACCAAGTGTCTCAGCATGACAGCTAAGTGCCCCATGGCAAAGAGCACTTGTCTTAGAAGTGGCTGCAGATAGAACCTCCTGATACATTTAAAGCGACAGCGTGTGCAGGGGCCTTTGCATTATCAGTAATTGCAATCAATGAGTGACTTTCCTGAGTTTAGTCATTACCCAAATGTGCATAATTACTATTAGAAACTAAATTACATTCATTTTCGAACTAAAATAACTTTGTTTCTATAGAAAACATACATTTTGCATTAAGCACGAAATTGCGACAAAATGCGAAATTACAAAACCGAAATTTTACTTACGGAATTCTTAATTCTTTGTATGGCAATTACGAATTCGTGTCGTAGCCACAAAATTCGCATCCGTAACTAAGGAGACATGAAATTTCAAAAATTACGGCTCAACACTAAAATCAACCTCTGTTGTCCCTGTAAGCTAAACACACCTCCAGAACCACTGCAATGCAATAACGATTTTGGATTGGTTGATCGTCATCAGTGCATGGCATGGATTAATGTGGCCCAACGTGGTAGGACTTGAATCACCCAGAGTTACAGATTACCCAGCAAGCTCATGGTGAACTAGAACTCCTAGGAGTGTTTTTGGTCCTTTGTAGGCCCTTACACACTCCTAGGAGTTGTGGTTCACCATGAGCTTACTGGATTAATCTGTAGCTCTGAGATTAGATGAAAAGACAGAAGCAACTGAGACAGCCTTATGCTACGTACACACATGCGACAATGATCGTTCGTTGAGAACGATGAACGAACTTTTAATTGATGAAAGAACGAAAGAAAGTTAGTTTTAAAATGTGTGTAACGATCTGATCGTTAGAACGAACGTTACATCACGTAAAGCAACTATTGCGCCTGCGCATAAAAATGAAAAGTTCCATGGAGAAATAGTGAAATGCGCATGTCAAGCCTAGTACGAACGACCGTTTCCAACGATGTACTACTTTTGCAAACGATCGTCGTTGGTTAAAATCCGCCGAGACTGAACTTTCTTTTGTAGCGATTTGGCTCGTTCGTCGTTTGCCTTAATAGTCGGTGGTTCGTTTTTTGTAACGATCATCGTTGGTAAAGATCGGGGAACGATCGTTACAAACGACTATAGTCGCATGTGTGTACGCACCTTAAGTCTACAAAAGAACTGTAGCTAGTTCTCCTAGACATCCAAAACAACGCACTTGTGAAGTTTGTATAAAAAGTGAGCCCATGACAACTACTGTACATTGCATAACATTTTAGAGAAAGTCTAATTTAACTATAATCCCCTCGCCCCTGTAAGCTCAACTATTGTTTCACCTTTGGGTGATTTTGAAGGTGATTAAACTTTACTGTTGTCTGCTCCCCCACTGAAAAGACAGGAAATAGAGCAAATCTCTTAAAAAGCGATGGAGTAGGCAGTGAAAAAAAAAGTGTGTAGACTTGGCAAGTTAGACTTTCTTTCCCACGTTATCAAAAAATTTGAGGAAAAAGGTTTTGGCTACAGTAGGTTTTCAAGCGAGGCCAAGAACCACATATGGCTCAAACATCACTAGATTCTTCAACCGCATTAAACCAAGGAAAGTATATCTTTTTTCTATTAAACCAGCAAATGACTTTATACATTTTCATTACATTAAGCGAGAAGTTAACATACTTGAGCTAAAACAAAAAGTCGAGGCAAAGCCCGTTCTATTGAATCCGCCAAGAAACATTATGGAAACGGCTTTGCTTTGTTAGATTATTTATTTAATTCAGCCTTTCTTTTTGCACATGGGTCTAATTTGTTCAAATTTATGATTAGGTATAAGTAACTTGATTTTTTCGTTATTTGTTTAGGAAAATTGCCATTTAACAATTACCTTTTCCCTCAAGGTATCCCTACACAGCGACCGGGTCACATGGTTCTTATTAAAAAGGCTGCCACGCAATGAAAGCCGGACTAAAGTGATTTTCAGAGGAGATTTAAACTACAAAAGCAAACCTGGGTATGTTCTCAGAATGATTAAATAAGATTTCATGATGAGAACAGTCAATCCTGGCATCTCCGTGGGATTTGGAAGGAACATGCTGCCGAGTTGATGGTGAAAAAAGTATTAAAGACGGGCATGAGTTTCACTCATTACTTCTTTGCAGATGGCCAAGCTGGTGACATCATAAATGTACTTGAGAACCAGTCTGCCACCACCATGCGGATACGTTGGCATCAGCTGCCATATGGAACACAGAAATCATGTTCAACGGGATACGGAGAGTTTCTTTTCTGTTTGTTCTATATCAGGGCTGTCCAAAGGGAGGAATATTTTGGCTGACTGAATGTTGGCTTTTCACATAGTTATGGGACCTCAGAAGATAGATTAGCTGACTTAGTAGCAAGGAAGTTAAAGATATTTAGCAGGCCGTATGAATTTGGAGTGGCTTAATTTGACAGTTAAATAACTAGCTTACAATTGTTCTAGATAAATGATCTAACATATTTAGAACAAGCCCTTCCAGCAGTCTCTATTTTGGTGTGACGGCTCCTGTTCTGAACCTAGAAAAAGTAGGGAACTATAAAACTGGAATGGGTTTCTCAAAGGTCTTTCAGAAATGGGTAAAGTACTGTAAATACTTTCTTATAAAGAATGCCAGTTACCTGGCTGTCTTATCACTATCCAACACCAAAAAGAAGGTTGGGGATAATCTGGTCAAAGTGTCTAAACTCCACTCTTGTTCTGGGTCACGTGCTCAAAGTATTGGAGGCTGCAGGAAAAATTATCACAATTGTTTAAAATAAACACCTATGGCAGCCTCCAAATCCTTTTCACTTCCAGGTCCCTTAGAAAAAATTAGAGGCAACCTGGCCAAGTGACTGGCTGTTTTGCTGGTGTTTTTGGTTTTAGAAGTGAAACCAAAAACATCCGCAGAACAGCCAGGCTCGTTGCACAGCTGCCTCCACATACTTCTAATAATCACTTTAAAGTGATCTGAAGGATTTGGAGGCTGACATATTTTATTATTATTATTATTATAGTATTATAAATTATTATTATTATTATAAATACTGTATATACTCTATTACAAGTCAACCGCGTGTATAAATCAACTACAATATTTAACCCTCTTAAGCTGGAATTTTGCTATCGACTCAAGTATAAGTCTACCCAGCAAAGTTAATGGCTGCACTTGGGGTTAATGACTGCACTGCATACAGTATTTAAGCCATTAACCCCTCCTGTCCCTTAAGTACAGCCAATACTGCCTCCATCCCCCAGTGCTACAATTCATCCCCTTTATGCAGCCCAGTATTTCCCCCCTGCCCCTTTCCTTGTTAATTGTTGTGACCAGGATTTTCAGACCTGTGTTTCCTGGCATTTCCTTTCAACATAGTATAAATAACCACTGGGTAAATTGCTGCGAACGGGAATGTCACATTACTCAATGTTGCCCGTGATTCATGTGTATAAGTTAACCCTATACATTTATGAAGTGAATCAAACCTACATTTCTAGACTTATACTTGAGTATATACAGTAATGATAATTATCTGTGGTGTTGATCATAATTAGGAATGGTCAGAAAAGCCGATATTTCAATTCCACAGGAAATCTGTTTTTCTGCTTATGCCGCTTACCAGTTCTGCGGATTTCTGATTTCCATCTCAGAGGAGTCTTTTTAGTGGTCATTTTTTGCATCCTCTGATTGGCCAAATACTTCCGAGTTGACTCTGCATTTTCTGTTTGGCCCAATGCTTCCGAGATCTGTGATTGGGCTAAAATTACAGAGTTGCAATAATGCAGTATTTCCATGGAAATCTAATGTCCGATTAATGTCCATTTTCCAATCCGAAATGCCAATTTCCGATCGTAAATGTGGGAATTTCAGTTATGCAAAATCCAAAGGAGCATCCCTAATCCTAATAGATATTTTTTTGCAACTGCAATCTTGATTGTAATTATTCAGTACTGGAGGGGAAACGCTGCATCCAAGTCTGATGACAAAGGTTGCAAATTTTCACCAAAGCCATTTTTGCATTGAAAATGCTAGTTTTGATTTTGAGAAAATATTCACAAAACTACAGTACTTTTTTTTTCTTTTTGCAATATGGCAAAATTCGTGAAATTGCAAAAAAATCTCCTTTTACCACAAAAAAGGCTCAAAAAGTGGGAAATCAATCATTTTTAGAATTAAAATTCACACACACAAAAAAAATCACAAACTTATTACAAAAGGATTTCAGATGGCATTTTTGCTCGAAAGTCAAATTTACAATTGTTTTCGTGAAAATGAATGCAAAAAGAATACCAGCATTTTCACTCATCACTGAAGGTGTCCCTCAATCCTTACATGCCCTTAGTGGGAAGGTATAGAGGGTATGTTCTGGATTGCACTTGTGTGGCCTCTTCCTTGGGAAGTGGTCATGTTGCAACTATGACTTGGTATTTAAAAAAAAACAGGTATTTACAGTTGTATTTTTTTTTATAAACACTCACAGTAAGCCAGTAACTACAGAAGCAGGGGTGCTGCTAGGCCCAGGCGAACCAAGCGGTAGCTGGGGGCCTTACCCACAGCAGGGGCCTCCCATGCTTCAAGGCCATTCTGTGACTTGTATAGCCTTAGCCACTGCCCATCACTCACACACAGACCTCCGATCAGCTGCAATGTGAACAGAGGGGAGAGCGGTGCAGTGACCACGGAGTACATTTCAAGTGAGGAAGTGAGGTCATTGTTCATTTCCTGCATTTGAAGTGTGCCCTATGGTTACTATGCGCTGCTCTCCTCTTTTTGGTTGCTGCCGATCTCAGGGGCCCCAACCGTCCCGTTTTCGCCGGGACCGTCACGGGTTGGGGGAGGGGTCCCGCTGTCCCGGGATAGCCCCCCTTGTGTCCCGGCAGGCAGGAGAGGAGGCAGCAGAGGACAAAAAAGGATCGAGGCGCCAGCCGCGGCTGTGGTGTGCGGGATGCGGGTCAAGCTTGTCCCCCCTCCCTCCGAATGTGCCCCCCAGTGTCCCCCTGTATGGCGAGATCCGAGCGCAGCAGAGCGGCAGTCTTACCATCTTCCTCGCGTACGGGCATCTCTTGCTTCCAACTACTTCCTGTGACGTCACAGGAAGCGGAGAAGACGAGATGCCCATATGCGAAGAGGAATGGTAAGACTGCCGCTCTGCTGCGCTCGTATCTCGCCATACAGGGGGACACTGGGGGGCACATTCAGAGGGAGGGGGGACAAGCTTGACCCGCATCCCGCACACCACAGCCGCGGCTGGCGCCTCGATCCTTCTTTTTACCTCCACACCCATGGGCACCCTCACCCTTCTCCCCACCATTCAGATATATATATATATATATATATATATATATATATATATATATATATATATATATATATATATTTTGACTAGGGGTGTGGTTGGGGGCGTGGTCAGGGGCGTGGCTTAAGTGTCCCGGTTTCTCATCTCAAAAAGTTGGGAGGTATGCGATCTGCAGGTGTGTGAGTGTTGGGGATGGGGTGGCAACAGGAAGCTACATACCCCCTCTGACAATGATGCCCTTTATGGCTACCTATACTGAGGTGGCTGCCTATAGAGAGGGGGCTCATATGGCTACCTGTTTTAATGGGAGAAGGGGCCTCCTTTGGGGGGACACAAATTATGTGCCACAAAAAACTTTTAGCAGCACCCCTATACAAAGGGTGGACATTGCAATACAGTAACATTAAAACCACCTCCAAAAATGTTAGATACTTACCTATAGATCACTAAAAAGGGGAGGCTCTGGATTCCATAGAGGCTTCCCAGTCCTCTCTCCCTGCCCTTGGTCCAACACTGTTCCCGCAAACTGGTAGCTATTTGGCTAGCTATACTAGGGGCACCTATGCGCGTACGAGAGAGAACAGCGCCGGAGACTTGGGCGCAGGACACGCGTACAAGAGAGAATGGCACCGGAGACTTGGGCGCAGGACACAGCCAGTATATGGCTGATCCTGCTGCCACACAAGTCCGGGCCGTGTTAATTACTATTCCCCCTCCAGGCCGACATGGATAGTGGGGGAATGAAATAATTCGGCTTCCAGCAATTGCTGGAAGCTGAATTTTTTTTTAAAAAGCAAATTCAGTTCTGTCTTGTGACGCCACTGAAGTTACTCCCTGTGCCTGCGATAGCCGTAGTTTCTATTACGGCCTATGGTGGTGCCGGCTGCAACCAAGTCTCCTGCGCTGCTGCGCCCAAGTGTCCAGCGCTGGATTTACCGTGTTCGTCCTATGCCTGGCTTCCTACACTGGTGGCATCAATACCGGCCCTATACCTATACCTAGAACAGCCCTGCTCAGGAAGCAGTCAGGAGAAGGCCACCTAGGGGTCCGGCAACACGGGGGGGGGTGGGGGTGGGGGGGGACCTGGCAGAGCCCAAGAGAAATTGCCCTGTTTGCTTTAATGGCAGCACCAGCCCTGGTCAGTGCTATATATATACTAACTAATAATAAACATCTGATCATTGTATTCAACAGGTCACAGAAGTGTGTTATAAAAGGGCCTTACAGCTCTAAGACATTAGTTACAGGTTAATGCAATAAAAGCCCTCGGAGTGTTTGCAAATGTTATCAGCACATCCTTTCATCAGAGGCCAATTGTAGTTTAGCTGAAGCAATCTGAGAGCCTCTCCATTTACAGTTTATGTTTAAGATTTATTCATTAATTTAATATACTAACTAATCAATGGAAAAACATGCAATTTTTTTACACACGTATAAAAACACCATCCAAGCTGCCAGCGAGTCCATTCGCACAGCCTTGAGTTACACACCGCACTGCCAAGGAACGTGGCATAATAAGTAGTGCCAACCAGCCTGTTGTGGAAGAACGTCATCTCTAACGTCGGTGGTCTCACTGCAGCCCTGGCCATGCGGAGACGGGTTTGTTTTCAGAAGGTAGCCCTTTGCCATCGGATTTGGAAAAGAAGAATCCCAACAGTCTGTCAGATCCCGTCCGGAGACTTGGCGAGGAGCTCTGCCCAGATTCGCCATAGCCTTTGCCTTCTTTTTCACCGCTAGAGCCGGGGCTTTGAAATGCCAGCATAGACATTAGTTTAGGATGGCGGCCAGTTCATTTGGAATTCACACTTGAAAACGACCCAGACAAATTTGCATAGTGGTGAAGCGCTGTCTGATCCAGTGCCCTCGTCACTGTGTTTATTCGAAATCATGTATTTGGTTTTTTTGTTAAGTCTGCAAGAAGGCTGGAAAGAGCGACTCTTATTCATTGTCTAGTGCCCTTGCTGCAGGATACGTGACAATTCCTATGTCAGGCTGCTCTGCTGTATGCAATGTTTGAAAGGTATCTGGCACTGGCCTATGTCTGTCTTTATAAAAGTTATTTAACAATTAGACAAGCTTAGATTTAAAATGGAAAAAGGTTCAGTAAAGGTGGCCATAAACTGGTTGACCTTTCCTATCAAAATTTTTGATCAAGATATCCGACCCGGATCGGATAGAGGGGAATTAGTTCCAGATAGTGAAAAGTGGTATCCGAGCAGCACTGCTCAGAAGTATTGGAGACTTCCCCCATCCTCAACTGTCCCGACAATCCAGCGCTGCGACCCCCCCCCCCCCACCCCGAACAGCGGTGAGGTAAATATTTACCTACCATGATCCAGTAGCACTTAGTTCAGGCTAAGGTGGGAAAAGCACAAACAATCCGAATAGGAGTACAGGTAATAAACTACAAACTATGTCCCAACAGAGGACCTGACCTATATGTACAAAGATAGTGACGTAGGGAGGTCACTTTGTCGGTCAGCTGGGTATATAGTGGTGTACACCAGTGATCAACAGGTCTCTAGATAAATATATATATACACATATGGGGAGGGACCCAGCACATATTAGCCGTTATAGGTCGGCCTCACCTTCGTCATTAAAGAGACACTGAAGCGAAAAAAAAATTATGATATTATGATTTGTATGTGTAGTACAGCTAAGAAATAAAACATTAAGATCAGATACATCAGTCTAATTGTTTCCAGTACAGGAAGAGCTAAGAAACTCCAGTTGTTATCTCTATGCAAAAAAGCCATTAATCTCTACGACTAAGTTAGTCGTGGAGAGGGCTGTTATCTGACTTTTATTATCTCAACTGTAAGTGAACTGTTTTCTTTTTATCTGCAGGAGGAGAGGTCATTACTTCACAGACTGCTCTGAAAGACTCATTTTGAAAGCTTAGTGTTGTGTAATCTGCACATATTAGAGAATGATGCAATGTTAGAAAAAACACTATATACCTGAAAATAAAAGTATGAGAATATTTTCTTTGCTGCTATTCTTCTAGTAATTATCCATAGTACACAACCAATTCATTATATCATATTTTTTTTTTCGCTTCAGTGTCTCTTTAAATATATGTATATGTATGTATATGTATATGTATATATATATATATATATGTATATATATATATATATATATATATATATATATATATATATATATATATATATATATATATATATATATATATATATATATATATATATATATATACACACTTCTAAAAAGCACACCGCTAGTGTAATGAGAGGTCTTTGCTGATTCCCCCCCCCCCCCCCCCCCCCCCCAGGCGACTGAAAATCAGTCAACAAGTACTGGGGTGTAGCTATTCACATCACAGCAGGGTACTAATGCAAGTGCAGGCATCTGGCATTTAAGAGTATGGTTAGCGTATCTGCAGTGAATGATTGATACAAGATTCCCATCACTCACAATCAACCAAGATACTCCAACATAGTAGCAATTGGCTAATAGGGTGGAAAAAGGCTAGCCGAGCCCCTATCGTATCCGCTCTACTGCGCAGGCATGAGTCCTTTGGGCCTGCGCAGTAGAACTGATCGATCGGGCTCAGCTATTGCTGCATTAGCCAGAACGAAGAGCCTCTGTAGGATTGCGGTAGATAAATATTGGTTGCGCAGGTGCACCACTTGTCAGGATTTGTCGAGGGATTTCGGCTGAGCCAGCGATGGATTCCCTGAAGCTACAGAGGACGGGAAAGCCTCATTGGGACCCTTAGGCTTCCTTCTCCCGAGGTAAGTAACCCCCCGAGGGTTTTTTTTTGTTACAGAGTCTCTTTTAAACACTTTTTATACTGATCTGAGGAAGGGGACTGCAATCTGCGAAACATGTTATCAAATCAAGTGTCAAGTGTTCCTAATAAAAAAATTGCTATTATTTTTGGTTACCCTCTTCTTTATAGAGCTTGGTGTAATTGCTTTCTTAAAACAGAAGGAAATTTGCTATAATTACATGTGGGTTTGATATGGCTGTGTAAAACTTAAAGCTATAAGCTTGCTATACACCAGAGGTTCTAGATGCTTGCTTGGCTTTACAAGGGCGAAAAGGGATAATTTGCATATTTAGTGGTAGTGCATTGTGGGTAACCACAAATGTTCACGTATAACTGAATTTCCTTCTGTTTTAAGAAGGCAATTACACCAAGCTTTGTTTTGTTAGTAGGAGGGCTTTTTGGTTCCTTTTATCCCCCTATACATTCCTAGTAGTTTGGGTCACCCTGAGCTGCTTGGTTACTGTTGTTCTTTATAGAGGTAAGCCATTTTTCAACACTGTTTCTACACCTATTCACCAATGTTTTAGTGTGCCTCCTCCCTCCCAGTGATTTCCAGAAATCTGGCCTTGGCCCCATAGTTGCATTCTCCCGGGCTGTTCTTTAACATTGTTCAGGCGATCATCCCAGCCATTTTTATAAAACGTCCAGCTCTCAGAGAACATCCATTTTTCTCTTGCCTTTTATTGCCTTCGGTCAAGAGCACGCCATACCAGCAGTTACAAAATAACATCTGTTGAAAGTTTTAGACCTGCATCCGTCTTTGGTTCAGCCTGCAAGCCATTTGACATTCTTCTCATGTAAATAGATTTCACTTATCAGACTTTCAGGTAAAACTGTTAGCTACAATTTCATGGCAGAGCACCACCGCTGATCCCACTGAAAGCAGTCTGAAGGCACGTTACTGTTTCATATCCTTATTGAGAGAAGTGGGAGAGCTTTATGAAGCTTGAGCTTAATCTCGGCTACAGATTTATGCTGCAGAGTTCACCAAGCTTGGAAATGCCTGCTGCTCTTTCTGCATTTTTTCATGATCTGACAGTATTACGATACATGTAGAGGTCCTGAACACATAACGGGGCTTCTGGCCTCAGCTGCTGGGGCTATAAAAGAAAAAAATCGTTTTTGGAAAAAAAAAGGGGGGGAAAGTTTTTTATTATGATTTCCAGTTCTCAATGAACTTTAAGTAATGCGGCTAACTGTCTTTTAGATGCTGTTTTAACATGTGGAAGTGTTCTGTAAAATATATTACTTTTTATTGGAGGGGATGGGTCATTACATCCAGAAACGCACAATTCCAGGAGGAGGCAAGTAGCCGTGTAACTGCGGATGATCAGCAAGACATGCCTGTTTATTTTGAAATCCTATAATTTATTTAAAAAAAAAAGGTCAGACTCCTGGAAACAGATTTATCTGGCTTTGGTTGTTGCTTGTGGGCCGATAAAAACATCACATACCAGTGGTGTTGTCCTTAAAGTGGAACTTCAGCCTAAACAAACATACTGGCATTAAGTTACAATAGTTATGTTAATTTAAATAGATAGGTAATATAATCTCTTACCCAGCTTGTTTTAAAAGAAAAGACAAATGTTTGTGATTTCATGGGGGCAGCCATCTTTTTGGTTGAAAGGAGGTGACAGGGAGCATGAGACATTACCAACTGTCCTGTGTCCTGATCACCCCTCTCAGCTGCACGCGCAAGGCAACGAGAACAACAACATCAGAAATCCCATCATGCTTTGCACAGCATCAGGGAAATAATGCCAGGGCAGATTTCTTTGATGGGATGGAGCTTAGCTTCTGTGCAGCTAAAAATGAGGATTGGGTGAGAAAAACAAAGTTCTGATGCTGGGGAACTGTTAAAGAAACACCAAGCCTTTTCAGTGCTGCCGAGTAGCGTTTTAGTCTGGCGGTTTACTTTAAACACAATCCAAAACTTTTAGTGAAGTATACAATTGAAAAGGGCCCATTTTTGAGTTCCTTTTCGTTAGAATGGGAACTTTGGGCAGGGGCCACTGCTTGGAGGAGGGTGGGCAAGGCCAGATTTATACTTTTTTTGCTCCTAGGCCAGGTATTGTGGCTCGCTTTTCATTTGCCGCAGCGCCCCTCCTATTCCATGGGCAGCCCCCTCTTCCATGTGTATCATCCATACACTGTAGTCCCTCTCTTGCATGAACAACTACTTTAGGCATCAGTTGCCCTTTTTCAAGTATTGTAAAACAATAGAACGCGCTCTTGGTCTTTATAAACAACAAGAGGAAATATATCACCCAGCAAGTTGCCAAACACAGTTCAGTCCGTCAGCTTGAGCAATTCCACAGTAATGGAGGTTCTATTCTTATGTCACACAAGACCATGACAGAATATGCAAAAAAATGGGAGACAAAATATCATAGCTTAGCTCTGCATACAAGATGTGCCTCCACCTGCACCCCACAGTGGCAATCCACCATCAAGCAGTATAGGTGACACACGAAAACAAGTGCTGGGTCACTCCACCTAAGTGCCCGGCCTGCATTTACCCCGCTGGCCTGCCTAGCCCGGAGGTTGGGCTACAAAACGTTGGGGGAAGCAGTCTTAGCAATTTCCAATATCACGATAACTTAAGACAAGACGTCCATAGCATACAACCATCAAAGTTTAATATAAAAGAATGAAAACAGCACTTACAACTTCCAATTCAATAGAGTGACCAGATTTTTGTGGGTCCAACCTGGGACGGGGAGGGGGGCGTGGGACGGGGAGGGGGGCGTGGGGCGGGGGGGGGGGGCTGCGCGCGCCGCGGCGGAAAGTGGGGAGGACTGAGGAGCGTGCAGCGATGAAGACTGGGGGGAGGGGGCTGCGGCGCGCGCAGAGCGCCACGGCAAAAGATGGGTGTGACCATGACATTGTATGGGCGGAGCTAACGTAATGATGTAACAGCGAGGCATAAGAAAGCAGTGTTTACGCCATGATGTGGACAAACGAGACTTTGCATCATGGGTGTGCAGAAACTGTGTGATGCTAATAGTATACCGTAACCACAAAGCAGCAAACATAGTCATCTATGACCATTAAATAATAAATGCAGTAACAGTTACCCCGGACACCAGAAAATAAACGCAATAGGCAACATGTCAGCACAAAATAACCGCAATGCGGGCAACATGTCAGTATAAAATAAATGCAATGCCGGCAAACATGTCAGTATAAAATAAATGCAATGCGGGCAAACATGTCAGTACTAAATAAACGCAATGCGGGCAACATGTCAGTACAAAATAAACGCAATGCGGGCAAACATGTCAGTACAAAATAAACGCAATGCGGGCAAACATGTCAGTACAAAATAAACTCAATGCGGGCAAACATTTGACCACAAAAAAAACGCGATGCGGGCAAACATGTCAGTACAAAATAAACGCAATGCGGGCAAACAAGTCAGTACAAAATAAACGCAATGCGGGCAACATGTCAGTACAAAATAAACGCAATGCGGGCAACATGTCAGTACAAAATAAACGCAATGCGGGCAAACATTTCACCAGAAAATAAACGCAATGCGGGCAAACATTTCACCAGACAATAAACGCAATGCGGGCAAACATGTCAGTACAAAATAAACGCAATGCGGCCAAACATGTCAGTACAAAATAAACGCAATGCGGGCAACATGTCAGTACAAAATAAACGCAATGTGGGCAACATGTCAGTACAAAATAAACACAATGCGGGCAACATGTCAGTACAAAATAAACGCAATGCGGGCAAACATGTCAGTACAAAATAAACGCAATGCGGGCAAACATGTCAGTACAAAATAAACGCAATGTGGGCAACATGTCAGTACAAAATTAACGCAATGCGGGCAAACATTTCACCAGAAAATAAACGCAATGCGGGCAAACATTTCACCAGACAATAAACGCAATGCGGGCAAACATGTCAGTACAAAATAAACGCAATGCAGCCAAACAGGTCAGTACAAAATAAACGCAATGCGGGCAACATGTCAGTACAAAATAAACGCAATGCGGGCAAACATTTCACCAGAAAATAATCGCAATGCGGGCAAACATTTCACCAGAAAATTAACGCAATGCGGGAAAACATTTCACCAGAAAAGAAACGCAATGCGGGCAAAGATTTCACCAGAAAAGAAACGCAATGCGGGCAAACATTTCACCAGAAAAGAAACGCAATGCGGGCAAACATTTCACCAGAAAAGAAACACAATGTGGGCAAACATTTCACCAGAAAAGAAACGCAATGCAGGGACAAACATTTCACCAGAAAAGAAACGCAATGCAGGCAAACATTTCACCAGAAAAGAAACGCAATGCGGGCAAACATTTCACCAGACAATAAACGCAATGCGGGCAAACATGTCAGTACAAAATAAACGCAATGCGGGCAAACATGTCAGTACAAAATAAACGCAATGCGGGCAACATGTCAGTACAAAATAAACGCAATGCGGGCAAACATTTCACCAGAAAATAAACGCAATGCGGGCAAACATTTCACCAGACAATAAACGCAATGCGGGCAAACATGTCAGTACAAAATAAACGCAATGCGGCCAAACATGTCAGTACAAAATAAACACAATGCGGGCAACATGTCAGTACAAAATAAACGCAATGCGGGCAAACATTTCACCAGAAAATAAACGCAATGCGGGCAAACAATAATCTTATCATACCTAGACTACACCTGAAAACATTTGGTCCCAGAGCCTTCTGTCATGCTGCTCCTAGATTATGGAACTCCTTACCTCAGCAGATCAGGACAGCTCCATCTCACACTGAAAACCCACCTGTTCAGTCTGGTATTTGAAGAAATATAATTTTATTGCGTTAACACCTCATCCTGCTACCAATTACTGAATCTGAGTGAGCCTAGCGCTTTGAGTCCTATGGGAGAAAAATGCTATAGAAATGTTATTGTTATTATCTTCCTGTCTTGCAACTTGTCAAATTTTTTCAAAGGGGGATGTGCGGGGGGGAGAGAAAGGGATTGACAATACACAGACCTATATGGATCTGGCATATCTCTGTGCTTACCATAGGTAGCTTTTTCTCTGGTCAGGTATGCTTTGTGTGTGTGTGTGTGTGTGTGGGGGGGGGGGGGGGGGTATTTGGAGGGGGATTTTGAGAGATATTTTTCCTCCCAGAAGAATTTGGTAGGAAGCATGCAAAGTTGCATCATTTGATTTTTATTTATTTTTTTAAAGTGGACCCAAATTAAAAATACAAGATTTCAGAAATAAAATCTATTTTGTAAATTATACTAATAAATAGCAGACTTTTTTCAGCTGCATGATGATAAATATAAAATATTTTACATTTATTGGAGGAACCCCTCCCTTCCTTTTAAATTGCTGGGACAAAATCCGGCAAACTGGTGAAGTAGGTGGTGTCCGGCAATGGAGGAATTGCTAATGGCTGCCCCCAGTATAATCCTAGCTATGAAAAGAGAAGGGTGAAAAGCATGCACTGAAATGCTCATAGGCTTGAAGGAGTGTTTATTTATCTTTGTATGTGTCAGAGTGGTGCGACTAAATATTTTTAATGAAAAAAAATGTTTGGTTTGGGTCCGCTTTAAGTGCTTTAAACCACACATCATTAAATGCCATTAGGTCTTGTTCACAATATAAATCGCTTAGCGCTATTGCAAGCGCTGAGCGATTCTTGTGACTGTTTCAAACGCCTTTCTCTGCACTTTCTAAGCACTTTTGCAGAGAGTTTTTGTTTTCACTTCCTCACTCCAGTCAGGAAGTGAACTCTTATGTATTTATCCATGAAAGTGCTGGGGAAATCGCTATATAAAGTGCTTTTTAAAGCTCTTTGCGATTTCCCTATACCTTCTATTATAGGCACATCGCCCAGAAAATGGTACAGGCAGACCTTTGGTGAGCGGATCGGCATCGAACCGCTCAGATGTGAACTCTCTCATAGGGAATCATTGCACAAGCGCTCTTAGGGCGATTTCTGAAATCACCAGTGCTTAAAAAAAAAATGAAAACACCCCAGGTGTGAACAAGTCCTTACAGATGGTTATAAAGGTCTATTTCCAATTCTGCAGAAATTCCAATTTCAGCCAATGCCAATTGGAAAATCGCTCTAAAAACACTGTTATGTTTTTTTTTAAAAAAGCTGTTCACATCCAGCTCAAACTGTACAAAAAATTAAATACTGCTACACCAAAATGCTGCAAAAATCTAGGCAAACCTAGAAAATCGCTAGGCACATGTCTGAAATCGCTCTCAAAAATCGCTCTGAAAAATCTGCGATTCTGCTAGCGATTCTATGTGTGCACCAGCCCTAAGTAAACCCGTCACTGGCTAATGAGATTGTCCAGACAAATATACTGAGTAGAGAAGGTCAAGAAGATACTAATAAGTGCATGCAGACTTCATGCAAATTATATGCAGCAAGATGAATCAGAATTATTGCAGAATCAAGCTCTGCAGTTGCTGGAGGCTTAAAGGACCACTGTTGCAAAAATCAGAAAATGTGAAATACATGTAAACGCATACAAATACAATGTACATTTCCTCCAAAGTAACATGAGATGTAAATGACATTTCTCCTATGTTGCTGTCACTTATAGTAGGTAATAGAAATCTGACAGAACCGAAGGTTTTGGACTAGCCCAACTCCTCATGGGGATTCTCAGGGTTTTTCCTTATTTTCAAAAGCACTTAGTTAAAAGAGAACCTGAACTGAGTAAAATTATTTAAAATAAACACATGACGTACCTGCAAATGAATATTATATGCTAACCTCATTGCCCATTCCTCTCAGAAGCTCACCATTTTCTTCTTACAGTGATCCCTTCCAGTTCTGACAAGATTTTGTCAGAACTGAAATATATCAGTTGCGCTCAGTTATATATCAGCAGCTGTCAGTTACAACTGAATGTGCAAGGTAATATTCATGTTTCCCTATGGCTCAAGTGGGTGATATTACAGTTTAACAGTGTGCTGACCAGGAAGCGGTTATGGGGTAATGACCATTTTCAAAATGGAGGATAGAGAGTTCCATTGATCACAGTGGAGAGGAGAAAAAGATTGATGAGTAGACTACACTGGAGGTAAGTATGATCTGTGTATGTTTATTTTGACTTTTAATTTTCAGTTCAGGTTCTCTTTAATGGCAGTAGCTCTGTTCAACTGCCAGCAGCAAGCAGGGAGGCTGTTCACCATCTTTGTATTAATCCTTTACAAGGAATATCTTTATAAAGAATAAAGGCCATGCTGAGAATCCCCCATGAAGAAATGGACTAGCCCAAAACCTGTTGGTTCTGTCAGATTTTTACTATCTACTGTAAGTGACAGCGACATAGGAGAAAAGTCATCTATGGCTCATTTTACTCTGGGAGAAATGTACTTCTTATCTCTGTATGTTTACATGTATTTTAAATTTTATGATTTTCGCAATAGTGGTCTTTTAAGGCTGTGAGGAGGCTTTCCCTCCCTTCAATGCAGAGCCCTCCCCCTTTCCAGAGCAGGTGTTATAGGTGGAGGAAGTCATGGTGGCTACACATGTTATATGATCCCTGGCAGATAGGCCCCCAGCAGGGGCATAAGTACACATTATGGGGCCCCCCAACATGATTTTGATGGCCCTTCACCCAATGTTTACACCCTTTTCCTTGCTTACCCTTTGTGACCCTCACAGCCTTGGGGCCCATCCAGGGGCGTAACTAGAAATCACCGGGCCCCCCAACAAAAATTTGAATGCCCCCCGGCCCACTCTGGGTCATTTTGGAGGGGCAGGAGGGGTTGCAGCATGAGGGGAAAGCATGGTCACACATCGGCAGTGACGGGGACAGTCCCACCCCTCCCTCACCTTGGCGCTCCCCCCTTCTGCATCAGTGATAGCAGTCAGCGGGCAGGAACACATACCTCCATCCACAGCGGAGGTCTGATCTCTAATGCCTCACACTACTTCCTGTTTAAACAGGAAGTAGCGTCAGACACTTAGAGATCAGAACCTCCAGTGCGTGGATGGAGGTATGTGTTCCTGCCCGCTGACTGCTACCACTGATTGATCCAAGAGGGGAGCACGCTGGGGGGAGAGCCCAAGGTGAAGGAGGTGGGGACTGTCCCCCTCCCTGCTGATGTGTGGCCATGCTTTCCCCTCATGCTGTGACCCCTCCTGCCCCCCAAAACCGCCCTGAGCGGGCCCCCTATTGTTACACCACTGGGCCCATCTCACAAGGGTCATAAAACAAGTGTGGACATCATGATCTTCACACCTATAACAAGTGTAGCCACACAGATACCTGATCAAGTATGCACCCTTTTTTGGGGGAAAGACACAGTTAATAGTTGGGGTCCGCTTACAGCCCTGATCCCCCTGCAGTTGCAGGGGCTGTTCACCTGTAGTTATGCCTCTGGCCCCCAGCCATGGGGGTCACCATGATTGAGGAGGTGTGAGCAACAAGAATGCCCCCATCAAAAGTTTTGGTGGGGGCTAATGCTCCTGGTTAAAAGGAATTTCCACATGGAATCTGGCAACAAAATGAGAAAGAAGGGAGCTAACCGCACCACCTTGTGGCAAACTAACCAATCTATGCATTTTTTTTTGTTTTTTAATTGTAGTCAAAATAAAAATCAATTTTCTCAGATAAAATTTTTGTGCACCTGCAAAGTACACAGCACAACATGCGGTGGAGGAACATGGGAATTGCCGGCAGTACAGTCAGGATGCGGTAGGAACAGCCGGAGCTCGGCAGAACGCAATCGGCACGCTCTCCCTGCTATGAAACGGCTATACTGAAAAATTAAAAGATGTAATATTTCCCGACAGAACCCACTACGCCAAACATCCAAGCAAGGACGTATTTTCGGCTTACGGAAAGCAATAGAGCTACCAACGTCTAATTCAATTAGAAAACTATGCGGGGAAAGAGTTGTAATGAAAAAAAACAAGAACAAGCAAGTCACTCATCACTTTTGACTGTTTCATGATCAGGCAGCAGGAAGTTCATTTTGCTGTATTATTGCCCCGCGACGCGACGGAGAACGCTAATTGAAAATAAGTGTCTTACTGACAACATTATTAGATTATGTAATTGTTATTTTGAATGGGCGAAACGGCAAAATACATCATGCTTTCTGTGGTAGATTAGCTGGAGTGAGCTGTCTTGCGAAGCCCCATGTTTTCCAAAGACATCATGGGCCCGGCCCGCGATATTACTGGATTGCGTTTAATGGCTTTTTCATACCCATCTCTTCAGCTGCGGAATCGGCGTTTAATCCAACCATTTGTGACAGGGTTAACACCCACAGTCATTTCCTGCCTGGGCCTCACGCTGGCTCTGCTTGGCTGCTGTGTATTTCTTTTTCCCAACGCCCACTCTGCTGTCTCCGCAATCACATTATGCTATTAGACATAGACAATGAATCACTGTAATTGTTCTAATATGCTGCAGCACCTCAAAAACATTAACCCTTTGCCGCAAGACCGCGAGGGTGCCCATCGCCTCAGTCATCGACATTGGCTGCGGGGCCGCAGAAGGACCGTCGAGGGTTAAATGGTGTTTCCCCGTCAAAAGGGGAGCTGGTTAGATTTACGCACCCTTTATCTAAAGCATATGGGCTACAATTAGATCCTTACTTCTGCAGAGGAAGAATATGTTCAATACTGCATTGGTGAGAGAGAAATAATGCAGCAGTAATGAAAGCGCCACCCAGTGGTTAGTCCACCAGGAGGAATGAGAATACACATAGGTCCGTATGCAATTAAACTTTTTCTCCTCAGTTTTCTCCTAGGAGATAATTTTTTTCATCTTCCATTTAGGCTACTTTCACACCAAGACGTTGCGTTTTAGGGGACGTTAAGGTCGCATAACGTGCCCCTAACGCAACGCGCGACGGTGTTGAAGTTGGACGTCAGATTGAGCCGCATTATGTGGCTCTCAAAGCAGCAGCTCCAGGATAGTGATGGGAAGTCCGGATCTTTTTAAGGATTCGGATCATTCGAATCGGATCACTGAAAAGATCCGGATCTTTGAAGCGAATCATTTGAATCATTTTACTAGGGAAGCAGACTGGGTGAAATGACTAGCAGGACAGGACTTTCCCTGCACTGTGAGGTTGTGTGGTGAGGAGCTCCTAGAGGTCTGCTGGTGGATTGCTTGTAGCCGACTTTGCTGCTTCCTTTTGGGCTTGTGGTGAACTTGAGGTCCCTGCTCCAGGCCTTGGGCCTAGCAGGGGCCTTGTCGATTCTAACCGGCCGCTCCAGGCATGGAGCGGCCGGCTCATACCCCCCCTATCACTTCACCTTACCTGGGGGGAGGAGAGATAAACGCTGATAAGGTGGTGGCCTGGTTCCAGGAGGTGAAGGAGCTCTCTGAAAGCCTGAGGGAGTTGGAAAAGAACTTTAAAAGCATCAGGTACAGACATGGGCTCAGCTGGAAGCCAGAGCTTCTAAAGACGGATTCAACTTTAATATGCTTGAAAGCTGAAATTAAAGACAGGAAGAAAAGGCTGGCTTATCTGGAAAGTATTGGCGGTCCCCTGTCAGAACAGACAATGCACAAAAAGCGTTTTAAAAAAATGCTGCAGCCGATATCGGATCTGGAATCTGATGATGATAACACGGATAAGTGCGCCATAGTGGAGAGTGACAGTACATCCAAAGAGGCCACCCCATGGGTGAAAACCGTGCAGCCCGAGGGGAGTGTGACTGCCATCAAAGGTGAGGAGGAACAAGTACCCTGCTCTGTGGTGGGTGCCCGGGAGGGTGTGAGCGGTGCCTGCACTGCTGCTGCTGCTGCTGGGGGGGTGCTGGGCGGTGTGCATGCCACTGCAGGACTGGGTGGTGTGTCTGCCGCTGGCGCCCCTGAGGTGGCGGTTGGTAGTGGTGTGGGTGCTGCAAGCACCAAGGCCGCGGTGGCCATGTACCCCTCCCCACCATTTGGAGGTGGTTGTGCTGAGGCTGTAATGGCCTCCCTGGGTGCCCGCACGGTCTCCCCCCCTGGTAACCTTACTATCACTGAGTCTTCCCTGGATAATGCCTGTGGTCCTTTGCCGGGCTCCCTGGTGGTGTCTGGGGTCGATTTGGGGGGTGAGCTGTGCACCCAGAGTCCAGAAAGGGAAAGTCCTCCTCAGCCGCATTATGTGCCACAAGATGGTGCTGACCGCGAGGAGAGGACGCCAAGCAAGCTTCCTGTGACGTCAGAGGGGGCGGAAGTGCCTTTTCTGCCATTGGCAAGTGGAGTTCCGCGTTCTGGAACGGAGGTCCGCGATGTGGATGCGGAAAACCGGTCACATGAGCGTGGAGATTCGGAGAGCCGCCAGGACGCGGAAAACCAGCCGCATGCACAGGTGGAACTTAAACATGAGGTTGCAGAGGACCAGCCGCAAGCGGATTCCGTGTGTGGTAACGCGGAAAACACCTCAGCTATGGAGGAGAAGAGTCAGGACAACCCTGCAGTAGAACAAAAAGTTGGTGTGGAGCTTATGGACTCTCAAGGGGCCCAGGAACAGTGCCCTCAAGCAGCAGATTTTGCAAACAAAAGCACTAACGATGGACAGGACTGCCTGGAGGAGGAGCTGGTAGTTAAATGCAAGACAGGTGAGAAAACAAGTTCTAATACTAAACAAATTAGAAAAGGCAGAAACAGGGTTAACAAACCAAAGAATTTATTTGTTGGAGATGGAGGTAGTAAGATAAATGTTTATACTGAAAATGACTGTTCCTCTATGGACGAGGATTATGCACCTGCTTTGTCAAAAAAATCTGTTAAGAAATTTGTGAAGGAAGGAGGTGGGAAAGTTTATGTAAATAAGAGTATTGCTGTTCAAAAGCCAGCTCCTGATAAAAGCAATGTGTTGAAAGGTGTTGTTCAGGAGGGTGGGGCGGGGCATGCAAATGTAAATGTCCCTGCAAGTGATATCTCCTTAAGTGTATCAGCAGGAGATGAGGGTACACCTTCATCTCCTATTGACAATACTACAGAAAGGGCTTCTGTCCTTTATAGGGAAGAAAATGGAGAAATAGCAATGGTTACTAAACAAGGAAAAAAATTAGGAGGAGAAGCTCTTGACAAAATGTGGGAACATTTTTACTCAGAGAATGAATCTGAATTTGATGTTCCCAAAAAGAAAAAAGAAAAAAAGAAATATTGTGATCCTCCACCAGTGGAGAAAGAAAAAATTGTAACAGAATTTAAAACTATGAATAATCTGTATAGGTTAGAAAAAGAAAAACTAATTGTGATTGATTGTCATAGTAATGAATTTAAGACATTTTTTGTTGAGCCAGGAGGAGATTATAATGGTCTTTACCTTATTGGCATAGGAAAAGCAGATGTCGGTAAGCAAATTGAGTTCAGAGCAAATGGGAAGAGAGTTCTAATTGAAAATGAAATAGTAAAATGGTATTCTTTTGGTGGTGAAATGGAACGCCTAGAAACTATTTTTGGCCTCGGGCCGAATGCCCCTAAATATGAGGCTCCTCCTCCTGCGCCTACAGTGGTTTCCAAACCTATTATTGATGCTTCCAGGGCTGATGGTGCAGGTGCTGAGCAGGGGTTGCCAGAATTGGAGAGCGTGACCAGGGTGGGCTTTGATTTTCCTGCCCTGGGTCCTGTCTCCAAACCGGGTGCACTTGCGTCCATGGCGGCTCCTGCTCAGACTACTGGTACGAGTCAGCCTAGGTCTTACTCCAGGGCTCTGAGAAACAACGCTTCGGGGAGAAGAGTCCTGGCTCCCCTGGAGTCAGAATTGGAGGCTATCGCCCCCGGCAGGAGAAACGTGGTACGACTTAAATGGGAGCAAAATTCCACTGTTCCCAACAAAAAAGATTTTGTTAAGTTCCTCCTGGACATGGGGGTGAGGCCTGTAGATTTATTTGCAATTCTGGCTCCAGGGGATCCTCCCACGTACTACGATGTGAGCTTTCTCTCTTTGCATGGCATGGAATCTTTCCTTGAAGAAAGGCAAAAGTACTCAAAAAATAATCTGTGGCATGGGTTTTCTGTCACGCCATTATCTAGACATTCTTTGGAGAAGAGAGCTCACATCGTGGTACAAAATGAGAGTATCCCGGTCCGTGATTTGTTGGCCTGGGTCCAGCATTTTGCTGACGTGATGTCCCCGCTGCACCGGGTTCTGGATGACCTGGGTATTTGGTGGGGGGAATATGAGGTGGCGATAAAACTTCATGCAAAGGAAGGGGTAGCCACCCATATTCCCCGTTCTGCTCTTATTGGTCGTGATAAAATCATAGTGTATTACCCGGGTCAGCCCAGAACCTGCAACAGGTGTGGCAAAAGGGGTCATCTCGCCAGCAACTGCCCCGATCCCAGATGTAGCCGGTGCCAGGAGTTCGGGCACTCCTCAGGTGGTTGCCGCAAGATAAAATGCAACTTTTGTTTTGAGTTTGGCCATCCCTATACGGAGTGCCCGACCTCCTGGTTGGCTATGCCTGCGGATCTCAAGAGAGCCATGCTAGACCAGATGGATGAGGAGAGCCAGCCTGTCTCTGTGCCAACTCCAGATGTTTCCGTACAGTCAAATCCAGTCCCTAATGTGTCTGAGTCTAATGTGTCTCCTTCCTCTGTTATCCCTCCCGCTGGTTCTCCTGTTATATTCACGGCTGGCGTGGCCTCTAAGGGGCAGTCTGGACTCAGGCAGTCGGGTCGCATCCGGGATGCTGCTCAAGGTGGGGAAGGCTCTTCTCCCAAGCCTCAGAGACCTAGACCTCTAAAGAGGTCTGAGAGGGGCAAAAGAGGTGAAGGTTCCACAGAGCCTCCCTCTGCTGCCCCCCACAAAAATTCTACCCCTTACCCTTTTTCCCTTCCACCCTCTAATCCTCCCCCTCCCCCCCCCTCCTCCTCCTCTTCCTCCTGATACTAACAATTCCCTTCCTCCCCCTCCCCATCCTGATATTAATAACCCCCTTTCCCCTCCTCCCCCTCCTGATACCAGAAATCCCCCCCCTCCTCCTCCTCAACCCGATCCCCCTGACCCAAATATTATCCCTGCCTCCCTTTCCCCTCAAACAGCCTTTCCGGGTTTTGGGTGTTTTCCCTTGACACCTCGTGGCAGGGAGCATCTAACACCTGAGGAAAAAGAGTTTCTAGAGAGAAAACATATAACCAGAGAGAAAAAGAATATAAAAACAAAAAAAGGGAAAACTTTTTCTCTCACGGAAAAAAACCGTGAGTCCTTTTTACAAAAAAGGCAGGAACTCAAAATCTCTAACAGATATGAGATTTTGTCAGGAAATCCTCTCTCTTCCGAGGAAGAGGAGATGGAGATAGGTGGTACAGCTCCTGAATGAGGAGGTACTGTCCTTTTGTGTTTACGTTTTTTCATTTTTGTTGATGTTGTGTTTTTTTGTTTCCTTTTTTGTCCTTGTGTAAAAAACACAAAGAGAAGCCTTAAATTATTCTGATGGCGGTTCCCCCACCACTAATGTTGGCAACAATCAATGTTGCTAGCATCAAAACATCTAGAGCTCGAAAATTGGCATATGCAATTCTGGCCGAACTGGAGGTTGACATCTTTTTCCTGCAGGAGACCAGGCTCACCTCAATGTCCGACCTTTGGTTGGCAGAGAGGGACTGGTTGGCTGGTCCGAGTTTTTGGTCTCTTGCGGGAGAGCCTGGCAGTGGTGTGGCGGTCCTGTTTAGGGCCGATATGGTGACATGCCGGCGAGTAATTGAGGTGGAGATGGGAAGGTGTCTGGTCTTAGACGTCTGCGTGGGAGGGCAGAACCTCAGGCTTATTAACACCTATGCCCACCCTGGGTCTAAAGGGGAGAGGAAACGCCTTTTTACGCAGATCAGGCCATTCCTTTTTTCCACTTATCCTGTGATCCTAGGTGGTGATTTTAACACCGTCACTAGGGCAAGGGACAGGTCAAGTACCAGGGTCCGGATAAGTGTTGATGGTAAGTATTTAGATAAACTAGCTAGAGAGGCTGATCTGGTGGATGTGCACATTCGCCACTCACCGGATCTCACAGGGTTCACTTTTTATAAAGGCGAGAGTAGATCTAGAATAGATAGGTTTTTTGTTTCAGAGACCCTCATCACTTCAACCCCCAAGTTGTTGGCGGTGGAGTTCTCGGATCACCTTATTCTATCGGTGGGTTTGAATGCTTCGGATGCTCCTCCCAGAGGTAGGGGTATCTGGAGAATTAATTCGTCCCTGCTGCTGGAAGATGAGATAAGACAATCCTTTCAGGAGTTTTTTCAGGCACAGGTCACCATCCTGGACTGTTTTAACAATAGGTCTGAGTGGTGGGAGGAGGTCAAAAAACGTGCTGCCAGACTTTTCAAGAGTCTAGCGGTCCGGAGAAGTATTGTTAAAAATATTGCTTACCAGCGTCTGAGGGGGGAGTTGAACACTCTCGTTTCGGAAGGCGGAGATCCGGGGGAGATCTCTGAGGTCAAACTTCACCTCAGGCAGCAGCAGTATGACCGACTGGCTTCTTTGACTCTGGAGAGGGATCATGGCAAATACCACTCGCCTGATCCTTACCAGAGTTTCAAACAAAGCTCAGCGCTTAAGACGGTCCGTGGTTTCAGGGATGGCTCGGGATCTCTGGCAAAGTCCAGGTCGGAGATTCTATCCATCGCTAGAGATTTTTATGCTGATCTGCTTGGGAGGAAACCACTTGACCAGACGAGAGTGGAAGACTTCCTGGCGTCCATACCAGGTTTGGGAGATATTGATATTTCTTCCATAAATTTGACGGCAGAAATTACTGCGGAAGAAGTCGAGAGAGCCATTGCTGATCTCGCACCCAAAAAGACCCCGGGTCCGGATGGCATGACGGCCGAATTTTATAAGGCTTTTGTGTCCATCTTGGCCCCTCAATTGGCTGGTGCCTTTAATGACTGTCTCGCTGAGGGCCAGTTACCACCCTCCATGAGACAATCTGCAGTGATTCTGCTGTCAAAGGGTCGTGATCCTGAGATGATTGAGAACTGGCGTCCCATCAGCCTTCTCAATGTCGACAGAAAGATCTTGGCAAAAATTTTATTCTGGCGTTTGTCCCAGGTAACAGACATACTTTCCTGCCATCAGTACTGTTCTGTCTCTGGCAGGAGTACACTCTCAGCACTATTAGCTATCCGGGAGGTCCTGGAGCGGTGCAGGGCTGAGGGTTGGGGAAAGTTTTTGCTAACATTGGACCAGTCCAAGGCTTTTGATAGAGTCAACCACGAGTACCTATGGCGGTTGCTTAGTGTATACGGTTTGCAAGACGGATTTGTGGATTGGTTACGAACATTGTACAAAGAGGCTGAGAGTTTCATGCTCATCAATGGATGGGTTGGCCAGCCTTTTGAGGTGAGCTCGGGGGTCCGCCAGGGTTGTCCTCTAAGTTCTCTGCTGTATGTGTTCGCCATCGACCCTTTTGTGAGAAGGATAGAGGGCAGCACGCTCGGTGGAGTTCCGGTGGGCATCACTGGTGTCTCGTCTCTAAAGGTGGTGGCTTATGCTGATGATGTTACCGTGGTAGTCTCGAAAGCAGAGGAGGCGTTGGTGGTTGCTGAAGAAATTGCCCGGTACTCATTGGCATCTGGTTCAAAAATCAATCCAGATAAGTGTGAAACTCTTTGGATGGGTAAAGATGGAGAATCCTTTGTACTTCCCGGTTCCTTTCCCGTGCCTCAGGATGAGATCAAAATTCTTGGCATCAAATTTGGCCCAGGCGATTATGGTCTGCGAAATTGGGAGAGCAAACTGCAAGATGTCAGCACTAAAGTGGCTCGCTGGAAGGGTTGGAAGTTGACTCTTAGGGAAAGAGTTGACTTAATCAAAACCTATCTGGTACCAATCATGTTATACGTTAGCTATGTTACAATTTTGCCACCATCTCTGTATACCAGGACCTATGCCTTGTTTTTCCAGATGTTATGGGGAAACAGGTTAAACCATGTGCGGAGAAATGTTACCTACAGAACTAGGCGAGAGGGTGGCTTAGGAATGGTCAACCCAATTGTTTTCTTCTCTCTGATTTTTATCAAATTTAATTTTGGTAGTTATCTGGCAGAGAGCCCGCCTATTTGGGTAGGTATCTTTCAGACCTGGTTTGAACCTTTTCTTAGAGACTGGAAGAGCGGTGGCTCAGTGAAAAGTCTGAATGCACGTCATGGCTATCTTCCGGCCTATGTTATACCCTGTGTGAAAAAACTACGGCAGTGGGGACTGATGGTGGAGGACATCAGGTCGGTCGAGAGGAAAGCCCTCTCGATTAGGGTGATGGACTCTTACTTTTCTGAACCACTGGCCTTAAGGGATTGCCCAGGCACAATTTTGGAGGAGGGCTTACGTTTACTTAATTCGCCGCGTATTCCGAACAAATTGTGGGACATCGCCTGGCTTACTTTCCAGGGCAAGCTTTACGTTGGAGGAAACATGAAGTGTCGAAGGGTGGAGGAACGTGTTTGTCCCCGACAGGAGTGTACTGTTGAGGAGGACATGGACCACTTTTTGATGTCGTGTCCCTTTAATGTAGAGGTATGTAAACAGGTGGGAGGGGCCCTAGGTGTTCCCTTTCTGGAGCATCTTAGTTATGCTGAGTGGGCTTATGGAGCATTCAATCAACGCCAGGGTTTTGATTTGTGCACGTTATACATAGTCAGTTTAGTGGTTAGGAGACACATGTGGCTTGCACGGTGTGATGTATCGATTAGGAAAAAAATCTTGCCTGTCCAGGTGGTGGTGAACGATATTCTTGGTGAAGTTGGGGTTATCAGGTTCTTGGAGAGAAAGAAGCTGGGGAGAGGAGCTTGGGTTCTGGCTTGGCAGAACATCAAGCCTCCTTGACTTAGTGAAATCTCTCCTGGGTGCTGCTTTTCTGTCACTTTCTTTGCACCCTAGTTTTTTTGCATACTTTTACTTGAATTTTTTAGTGTCTGGCCGCAGACACAGTGAAAATCGTCCCTTTGTGTTTTATATTTATTTGTAGGTGAAAGGGTTTTTTCCCTTTTTTTTTTTTTTTTTTTTTTTTTTTTTTTGTTTGTTTTGTTTGTTTGTCCTGTTTTTGTTAATTAGTTTTGTCCTGAGGTTTTCTTTTTGTCTTTAGTCTTGTGTATTATTTATTTTGTTATGGGCGTAAAAGTCCCTTCCTTTGTTTTGGGTATAAAAGACCCATAATTTTTTGGTATGACTGTATAGTATGTTTGATGTAATGTGGGTATTGACATCACTTTTTTGGCAATGGGTGTGGGTTTTTTTTTTTTTTTTTTTTTTTTTTTTTTTCCTCTTTGTATGAGTGCTATAATGTAGGTGTCGTCATTGTATTTTGGTGGTAGTTCATGTTGTGTGTTTTTTTTTTTTTTTGTCATTTAGTGGCATGAATGGAGATGAATGGTACCTCCTCATCATCTGTTTAAATTATGATTATCTCTGCTCATGAAATTAAGTTTCTCTGACGTGATGTATATATTGTATATACTGTATATAGATTTGTTCTTGTGAGTCCTATTACAGTTTTGATTTGCATTTCTTTGCTTATGTTTTGATATTTTGTTTTGCACTATTTTGTTCATGCATACTTTTAATTTATTTATTTCATTTGTATGCTATATACATTAGTTATTCTTAAATAAAAATTCCCTGCACTGGGAATGTTCCTGTTTCTTCCAGACAGACATCCTGTGAACCGAATCTTTCATTGTGATGATCCGGATGATTCGACTCACAAAAAAGATCCGGATCAAATGAACGTTTCGTTCATGATCCGGACAACACTACGAGTCCCACCACGAGTCACCACAGTGCAGTGAATATTAATTAGCCATGTGGCTAGTCACTGAGCATGTGCAAACAATCTAACACAGCTCTATAGGGGTACAACGTACAGCATGCTGCACTTTCATTTAACGTGCAGCGTTATACCCTAACGCAACGTGTGCACTGTGAACAGCACATTGATTGTACAGTGCTGTGAGTTAGGCTGCGTTACTGGCTGCTGTAACGTGGAACTTTAATGTCCCACTGTGAAACCAGCCTAAAAGTAACTTTTCAGCCCTTTGCAATTGAAAAGGTATCGAAAAGTAGGTGGAAAAGTACTAGCAAAATTATTTTAAGTATTTTCTTGCTTGCTGGTGGCTTAAGAGGCATTTTATTGACACATTTGAAAATATCACCTAGGAGAAATCTCAGGAGAAAAAGTTATGTGCATATGGTCCCTTATTCAATTCACTTTTTCTCCAAAGTTTTCTCCTCGAGATATTTTCACACCTTATCAATAACATGCCTTTTAAAGCAGTATAAAACCCTGACATAATATTCCTACTTTTTATATGCCATACGGTTATCATATTTGCTTTTGTGAATAAGTATTATTATTCATTTAGAAATTACAAGTTTCCAAAGTACACTTTTTTGCCCTGAGAGCTGACTTTGCATTTTATTCATAACTTTTTTTTTTTCCATTTAGAAATATAAGCAGAAATGCTTTCTGACTGCCTGCCTGTGTTCAGGAGAGTTTGCAGTGTCAGAGAAGTGTTTGCTTACATTCCTCACTTGATACAATTAACCTCCTTGGTGGTAATCCCGAACGTAGTTCGGGTAAGCCGCGCAGGAGGTTTTCTCCGGCCCTGCTCGGCCGATTTGTTTAATTTTTTTTTTTGCTGCACGCAGCTAGCACTTTGCTAGCTGCGTCAGCACACCGAACGCCGCCGCCCCGCGCTCGATCGCCGCTATCCGTCACAACGCGCCCTCCCCAGACCCCATGCGCTGCCTGGCCAATCAGTGCCAGGCAGCGCTGAGGGGTGGATCGGGACTCCCGCCCCGTCGCTATGGCGACGGGGGAAGCCCTCCAGGAAATCACGTTCTTTGAACGGGATTTCCTGATCAGAGATCCCTGAAGGCGATCGAAGCGGGCGGGGGGATGCCGCTATCAGGGGGAAGCGGCTATCATGTAGCGAGCCCTGGGCTCGCTACATGATATAAGAAAAAAAAACACAAAAAAAAAAACTGCTGCGCTGCCTCCTGGCGGAATTTTTTAGACCGCCAGGGGGGTTAAACACAAGATAACATTAACTCTAGTGGATGAGTCCAGCTTTCCCTGCATTGAGGTTTTCTGTCCTGTGTTTAACCCTTTGAATGCTGTTCTAGTAAAAAAAAAATGCTGGTAGTATATAATATGCTGTAAATGATGTTTTCGAGCAAAGAAGAATTGTTGGGTTTCCTTCCGCTTTAAAGGGGAACTTAAGAGAGAGGTATATGGAGGCTTCCATGTTTATTTCCTTTTAAGCAATACCAGTTGCCTGGCAGCCCTGCTGATCCTCTGCTTCTAATACTATTAGCCATAGCCCCTGAACAAGCATGCAGCAGATCAGGTGTTTCGGACTTTAAAGTCAGATCTGACAAGACTAGCTGCATGCTTGTTTCTGGTGTTATTAAGATACTACAGCAGAGAAATAGACCAGCAGGGCTGCCAGGCAACTGGTATTGATTAAAAGGAAATAATATGGCAGCCTCCGTATACCTCTTACTTCAGTTCCCCTTTAAAGCAGGATTGTCACCATAAAAATAAAATGTCAACAGCAACTGGTCTGAGTGTATTACGTGATAAAGATGCTAATCCTGCATTCAAAACTTTTTTCTACTGTTATGGTTTGGAGTCATCACGTACCTTAGGAGCACTGGCCCATTAATTGCCATTGACATTGGCTGGCAAAACAGTTGCATGCGGTTATAATATATTTCACATCTTCCCTTTATTTCCCCCTCCTTCTAATGACATAAGACAGTGCACTTCCTAGTATACACCTCAGTAGAAGTGTCTGAAGACTCTGGGAGGAGGGCGGGTAACGAATACACAATTAACAAAGGAGGAAATGATATCAGGATTAGCTTCATTCAAAGTTAACCAAGATGGAATCTGTCTAGAATAGGATTCTTTGCTTTTCCTTTATAAAATTCACAAGAATCAAACGTGGACAGTGCAATACATCTTTTAGGCTGGGTTCACATTTGTTTTAAAAACGTATCGGTGACTCCATTTTTGGGCCCGGACCAAAACCGGAGCAACGGATAAAGATGTTAAAAATAACGTCCGTCTTCACCCACTTCAAAAATGGATCCATGGGGGATCCGCTTTGAAAAACTGAACGGAGGGTCTGGACTCCGGACTTGCAGGGTTTTCACGGACCCCAGATACACGCGGGGTAGTGAAAACCAATGTACAAACTGATCTCCCTCTACACAGACAGCTTTGGACACAGAAACGGATCAGTTTCGAGTGCCCCAGCCCTATCTTTGGGTGGGGGGGGGCTGCCATGCTGGAGGGGGTAGCAGGCAAGAAGGGAAGCAGCGGGCACAGCGGCGGGATGGGGGGTCAGACTCCCCCCTCCCTCACCTGGGTCTCCCTTTCCCACTTCCTCTGTAGCTAGTTTCTTTTAAAATCTATCCATCAGTGAGCGGGGAACTTACTCATTTCCTTGCGTTCCGCTGCTCGCCACGTCACTTTCTGCAATGTCCCCCACTGAAGTACAGAGTGTGGCATTGCAGGAAGTGACGCGGCGAGCAGTGAAACGCAAGGAAGTGCGTTCCCAATCCCAGCTCACTGATGGATAGATGGATTTTTACACACACACACGCACGCACGCACGCACGCACGCACACACACACACACACACACACACACACACACACACACACACACACACGCTTTAGACTTCTGCTCCTGTGACTCCGCCTACTATTTGTAGGTAGCTGTAAAAGTTGAGCATGGAAAGTAGAGTGATGTCTGCCCTCTGCATGTGCATCTGAGAAGGCAGCAAACTGCTAGATGTAAAATGTGCCAGTATCACGTGATTCAGGCTGCAACATCTAGGGGGCGGCGTTTGGTCAAACAGTTTGGGCCACCTGGCACTTTCCCTTTCTCCGCTCTCCAGCCTGCTTTACTGGCACACACACTACCCTCCTCCTCCACGCATCCCCGAATCCTCATCCTGATTCATCCGGATGCACCTGCTGCCCTTCCCTATGACCTCATAAGCAGGTGAGGTGGCAATACATTCCTTTAATCAGCATACATATGAAATCACCCGCGGGAGACTTTGGCGCAGGATACAGTCGGTATATGGCTGATCCTGCTGCTGCACAAGTTCGGGCGGCGTTAATTACTATTCCCCCTCTAGGCTGCCATTGATGGTGGGGAATGATGTAAGTCAGCTTCCAGCTATTGCTGGCGGCCGAATTACAGTGTTTTAAAAGTAACTTCAGCTCTGTCTTCTGATGGCGCCGACATTACTCACTGAGCGCCAATTTAGCTGTAATTCTTATTACGGTCTATGGTAGCTCCAGCTGCGCCCAAATCTCCTGCGCTGTAATTACAGCGCTCATCTTATCGAGGCATACTACATTAAAACCCCATCACCGGTGAGAGTTCACCGTTTTGCTAACTGCTGTGGATGTGGAGGAATGGGGGGGCCGCGCAACCTCCAAAGTTTGCTTAAGGCAGCAGAAAGTCTCGAACTGGCCCCGCTCATTGCATGTGGGCCTTGCATGTGAAAGAGGCCTTACTGCTATTAACCAGTTCGGCCTATCTGGACGAGCTTCCTCGTCCAGATAGGCACTGCTGCTGCCGCCGGCTGGTGCGCGCGATCGGGCGCGCCCCCGTGCGCGCTCCCGCTGCCCGCCGCTAGCCCCCGATCAGTGAATGGGAATATAATTCCCATTCACCGATCTAACATTCCCGCAGAAATACCGACGCTTTCTCTCCAGAGAGCGCGGTATTTCTGCCCCCAGGAAAAATCTCCCCAGCATTTTAGTTCCTGGATGCGAGATCGTTCGCATCCAGGACTTTTTTCACTGTGGCCATCTTGTGGCCAAATAGTAAACTGCACCAACATACATTTTTAATAAAAAAAAAATATTTTACATTTAAAATTAGCAGTTTCCCTCCCACACCAAAAATTACCCTCATACATTTTTTATTAAAAAATAAATAAAAAAAAACAATAAAAAAAAACAAAAACAACATAAATAGTTACCCAAGGGTCTGAACTTTTTAAATATGCATGTCAAGAGAATATGTTATTATATTATTTAAAATTATAAGCTTATAAATAGTGATGGACGCAAATTGAAAAAATGCATCTTTATTTCTAAATGAAATATCGGCACCATAAATTGTGATAGGGACATCGTTTAGATGGTGTAATAACCAGGACAGATGGGCAAATAAAATACATGAGTTTTAATTATGGTAGCGTATATTAATTTCAAACTATAATGGCCAAAAACTGAGAAATAATGGATTTTTTTCATTTCTTTCTTAATCTTCCTGTTAAAATAGATTTAGAAAAAAATTATTCTTAGCAAAATGTACTACCCAAAGAAAGCCTAATTAGTGGTGGAAAAAACAAGATATAGATCAATTCATTGTGATAAGTAGCAATAAAGTTATAGGCGAATGAATGGGAGGTGAACGTTGCTCGAATGCATGAGATTTTCGGACTGCGGTGCTGAACCGGTTAAAAAAAGGCAACTTGTCATACTGTACTTCATACACACAAAAAACCAAACATGCAACCAGTGCAGTCGGAGGTAGATAAGAACGCCTGCTCTTCATACTTTGGATCAGTAGAGCTGTTGGAGGAACAAAATGGGCAGCAGAACCAGTGATGAGTGAAAATGTCAATTTTTTTCGCAATCGTTTTTGCAAAAAAATAAATAAATGTTAAATTAGTATCTTATGTTAAATTAGATTTTTGACCGAAAATGCAGTTGAAGATATGGTTTGTTATTATCCACACTTTTTTATTTTTTATTTATTTTTTTTTTTGCATTTTCACAGTAAAAATGTTTGTGGTAGAAATATAATTTTTCCACGTTTTTGCTCTTTTTGCTGGAAAATATCGATTTTGGCAAAAACACGAAAATGCAAGCTATTTTTGTGAAAATTTTCTTGAAATAGAAAATAGCATTTTCGATGTGAGGATGACTTTGGCAAAAATTTGCAAGCAAAACTGAGCAGAACAGCAGAATTATTTTTGTTTTTAAAGGAAGTTAGCAGTGGCAGCTTCCATATTCATTTCCCTTCTGGATACCTTTAAGAACAGTTAATTACGGAGATGGAAAACAAGAAAACAAGACTCACTTCATCCCCTTTCACCGTAAATGATGGAGTTTGTTTAAGCAGAATTCTTGTTTAAGGTAATGCTTTTGAAATGACCCCCCCTTTTTCTGCATTTTAGCATTCCACTCTCCGCCTGTTTTAGTGACTGTTGAGAAGCCATTCTGTTCTTGCTCAGGCACACTAATGAAAACAGGCATTAGCACTTTTTTTTTCTTTGGCTAAAAATACTTTGTATGTTATTATCCAGATACGCAGGTGCCCACTTAGTAACTGATTCCTCAAAATATAAATTGTTTATGGCAAAAAATATTATGTTGCATAAACAGTGTTTGGACAATGAACCATAAAGTGTAACCTGTATATATTGCTCAGAATTGGCCAAGTTCCCAGCATCCTAAACTTTACAAGGGCGACACATGTACAGAGCGAATTCCACGCTCCATTCAGTTACTTCAGGTCAGAGAGCCCATAAGCCAGAATGGACTAATACGCAGGGCTGCTAGAAGAAATTTCTGGGCCCCATACTGGGAAAGCCTACTGGGCACCCATCACTCCCATTCCCCCCATATTTAACCTCCCTGGCGGTAAGCCCGAGCTGCGTTCAGGCTAGACCCCGGGGGTTCTATGCAGAATATTGAGCACAGCAACATTTTTACTCCCCTCCTGAGGGATCCAGGCGTTGGTAGCCATTCTCCTTCCTGTCCTTTGTGGCTCTGAATCACTCTGGTGAGATCACAGTCATTGATCTCACCAAAGAGTTACAGTGCCACTCGGAGGATGAAGGGAAAATTGCAGTGTTGGAGCCTAGGGAGGCGAGTGAGAGAAGGGGCTGCTGCTGGCGTTCTGGTGGCAGTTTTTCTGATTTTAGGGCCTGAAACCTTTTAAAAAGACCGTAAAATTTGGAAATAATCATACCTCCAGGGGGGTTAAAGAATATCTGAGGTGAAAATAAACTGATGATGAGAAAAACTGTTGTTTCTATCCTCTTCCTCCTAAAAATGACTTTTGTAGATATTTCACATTTTACATTTAAATCTATTTTTTTAAGTTTTTATAGTTTCATTGTCTTTGCTCAATGACACATTCATTGAAGAATGCTAGAGCTAAAATCTATGAACCATTGACCCTTTTTATCGCTTTCCTGCTCTCAGAAGCCATTTACTGACAGAAAAGTGTTTTGTGGCCGTAATTACTTATCACGGAGGTTATGTATAGTCTGGCCCAGTCCGACCCGGTCAAGACCCGGACAGAAACTGTCACTTGCATACCTGGTGTTAAACTCTTTCAGGCAGAGAAAGAAAAAAAAATGAATGCAGCATAGTTATTTGTGTGCTAGGCACTGTACATACACATGTATATCTCATCATGTCACCTCGGTTGTAGTTTAAGATGAAACCCCCATATTTAAGGTGATCGCCAGCAATCAAAAAAGCGCTGTGACACCTGTAATCCTATGCAATGCTTGAGCAGCAGTTTTTACACTCTGCGACAGACTTGCAGCTGGGGCCCATGTGCGTGGCATTGTTCACGGGGCTCCATACTCACTCGGGCCCCATACACCAGTCCCACCTGCTATGCCCTGAAGGCGGCCCTACTAATATGTGTGACCTTGTTTTGTGTTGGAGGTGGTGGTGGGGTAGGGGGGCTAGATTGTGCTCCCAATTACCCTCAGTTCTTTTCTCTTCCATGGAGCGAGTTGTTGGTGAGGGCATTCCATATATCTAAAATGCCCTTCTCACCTCTAAGGGCCAGTTCATACTGGTACTTACCTGGTAAATGGATCCCTGAAAACTGATCCATTTTCCATTCGAATGGATCAGTTTCCATTCCTATTCAGTTGGTTCAGTTCCATTTCCCCATATCCCTCCCAGACCCCCATCAACAAAGTAGATTTTGATGACTGTTTTTTAGCCAGTGTGTTTAACAGAATCATTGCCCCCATTGCAGTGCTGCAGCATCCATTTCCGTTCCGCTGGGCTCCGCTGTCCAGTAAAATCGCTGCAGAAAATATGCGGCCTGTTCAGCAAAGCATGCATAATGGATCCATTCAAATGGACCAATGTGAATGGATCCATTGGTTAACATTGGATCCAGTGGCGTAACAATAGGCCCTGCAGCCCCTGCGCCCACGGCCCCCCCCCCTGGGGCCCGCTCGGGGCCATTTTGTAGGGGCTGGAGGGGTGGCAGCACGAGGGGAAAGCCTTGGCCACAGTCGGCGGGGAGATGGGAAGTTCCCCCCTTTTCCCTCACCTCGGGGCTCTCGCTCTAGCGGCTGACGTCACTTCCGGAAGTAACGTCACTTCCGGAAGTGACGTCAACCGCTAGAGCGAGAAGTCTGCGATGGAACGCACGGAAGAAGGTATGTATCTGCCCGCCGCTGCCCGCTGCCCACACACTGTAACTAGCTGGAGGGGAGCGCAGAGGGGAGAGCCCCGAGGTGAGGGAGAGGGGGTGGAACTTCCCCTCTCCCCGCCGACTGTGGCCAAGGCTTTCCCCTCATGCTGCCACCCCTCCAGCCCCCACAAAATGGCCACGAGCGGGCCCCAGGGGAGGGGCCCGCTCTGAAATTCTGCAGGGGGGCCCGGTGGGGCCTAATTACGCCCCTGATTGGATCCATTCGCATCTGTTACAAGCAGACCGTTTTTAATTGCCAGTGTGAACCGGGTCTAAGACACTAAACCCAACAAATATACAGCACAAAACGTTATAAAGTTGAGTATTGTACCCTCTCCACTCCCCCATGCTACCTGATTCTGCCAGTAGAGATGGTGAATGAGATGCAAATAAACTTCCTGTTGATTTGGATTGGTCCGATTCTGGGCAGCATGCAACCTGCATGAATTATTTGCATCCCAAAGACCATCTCTAAAAGCCAGTGGGTTGGACGTCAAGTGTGGTGTGCAGGTCATGGCCTTTTATAGCAGGTAGGAGGGGCATAATGCACAAAGTTACCACTAGTGGGGAGTTAAAGTGGATCCGAGATAAACTTTTACTCAATGCCTAATTGTGTTCCTTTCATATAGTTTATAAGGCATTCCTCAAGCTTAATACTTTTTTTTGTCTTGTTTTAATACGCTAATTCCCTATAAACTAAACAAACCTCGCCCACAGCTTCTCCAGAGTGCCTTGGAACTCTGAGCCTTAGTAGCAAGGGCTTATGGGAGCTCAGTCTGGGCAGGAGGAGGTTATAATACGCTATTTGACTACTTCAGCCTGAAGTTGCGAATACGAGTCCCTGCCTCGCACATTACGCATCATCACGCTTGCCGCTACGCGTCATAACACCCACCGGCGTGAGAGTCCTGCGCATGAGCGGTTCAGAGTTAGAGTACTGGCGACTACATGCGGAAGTCACCAATTAATGGAGCAGCCAGTGGGACCAAGAGAGGAGCACGGAGGACGCCGGGGAACCTTGCGCTCTACGGTGGGCTGGAGGAAACCCCAGGTAAGCACAAAACTTACAAAGATTTTAAAACCTACTCAGTATCCCTTTAAGTAGCACAGATTGACAGAATGATTAACCTCTCATGGATCATTCCCATTTCCTTCCGGTTTGAGTTACCGCAAGCCTGTTAAGGATTGTCTCTAAGTAAACTTTGCGCCTAAAAATAACAATTAAAATGAGATGTATACATGACATTTACAAAAACGTTTAAATAAATACTTAAAAAATTGAAGCAAAAAGTTTGAGCTGGGTACAGAAGATCCAGAATGTAATTCACTCATGAAATGCCTGGGAGATCTATTACCTGGTCTGTTATGCTCTCAGTCTCACACAAAACATTTTGAGGCCGAGTGCTGTAGAGACATGTGGGTAGCCTGCATTCTTCTGCTATTGAGGGGGCGGAGGGATGACGGGGTGTGGCACCTGATGGAGGAGGAGGGGTTAGGGGCAGAACAATGGACTTGGCCTGTGCTCGGTTGAGATGATTCTACGGGTCATATATCTTACCAACACATTGGGGCCTCTGTACACATGCTAGTACTAGTGTACTACGAGATGAGACCAAACACAAACCAATATTATCCCCTTGCACTCAAATAATACAAATACAATCTGTGACATAGACAGAAATTAAACCCACTAAAGATGAAAGGTACCCGATTCAAATCTAGGCCAGAACACTATCTGTATGGAGTTTGTATGTTCTCCTGTATGTTCTCCCCGGAGGAAACCCCGTATTTCCTCAATCCAGAAAACACACGTCTGACTGCAATGGGAACATAAAAAAAGAATGACTATCGTAGTAGGGATAGGAGCATGAAATTAATATAGGGGTGTGGAAATTTGGGCATCAGACGTATCCAATAGTAGAATATTGGTAATGTGTAAGGAACTTACCTCACGGTCATGCCCACAGTGAGTCCTCAACCTCCAAGAGCGGGCCCATGCAGCAGACTTCTGAATCGAGCCTCTCCAGGGGCCATGCATGCATCTCTGCATGCATGACTCACAGGCTCTATAGACAAGGTCACGCAGTTTGCTCCTCATCTTATGCGCTTAGATGTGCTTGCAGTGGTTAAAAGTAGGTACTGCAGACTTGGCTGCAGTACCATTAGAACAGCCAGCAGGCTGTCAGGATTTTGGTTCCATCATCCTCTGCTCCTGTTTAGAGATTGCCTGAACTGTTCGCTGGCTAACTTCTGGGGTTTGCGACCACGGAGAACCGCAAACTTTTCCGTAAGTTCGATACGCTCCCATAGTGCATCATTAGGGTCAACTTTGACCCTCTACATCACAGTCAGCAGGCACATTATAGCCAATCAGGCTACACTCCCTCCTGGAGCCCCCTCCCCCCCCATATCCCCATATAAAAGGCAGGCAGCATCAGGCATTGGACTCACTCGTGTGCCTGCAGTAATTAGAGAAGGGAGAGCTGCTTCTGCAGAGAGAGCTATAGGGAAAGCTTAGTTAGGCTCTTGTAGGCTTGTTAGCTTGCTCTTTGCTGATTCTTATTGCTAAAAAAGCACCCCTCAACAGCTCTTTTGAGAGCTAATCTTGTTCTAGTGATCTATTTTTTTTGTGTCCCACAGACACTAGTTGTGTTGCATAAACAGCCTTGGTAATTCCTACTGTGCCACTGCCAGGCCCGACACATTCACTGACTACCTGTGTGTGTGTGTGACAGGCAGCTGCACATTTGTAATCCCAATCACTGAACCTGTTCACTGTTCAGTGCACCTACCTACCTGTACCTACGTGAGCGCACACATTGTTAATACCACCAGTAATTGCACCTGTTCATGGTACCTGTGTGTGTGTGTGACAGGTGCACATTTGTAATTCCAATCACTGCAGTGCATACCTGTAACCTGTTCAGTGCACCTACATGAGCACAAGCAGTGTAATATACCACCAGTCATTGCACCTGTTCACAGTACCTGTGTGTGACGGCTGCACATTTGTAATACCAATCCCTGCATACCTGTTCACTGCACCTGTGTGACAGCTGCACATTGTATTGTAATACCAGTCACTGCTACCTTTCACTGCACCTGTGTGACTGCACATTGTATTAGTCAAGTCAGTGCATACCTTTCACTTCATACTTCCCAATAGGGACAAAACAAGAGGCAGAGCCAGAGGCAGGCCACTTGGCAGGTCTGTTCGAGGTCGCGCTGTTGTGACTTCGTGTGGCCCTCGAGCAAAATACAGTGTTCAGAAGTAGGCAAGTGCCATCGACCCCCAATATTGTCAGGACGTAGTTGACTATTTAACACAGAACACCTCATCTTTCACACGGAAGTGTGACATATCTTCCTCCTCCTGCTCTGATTCTGGCACCCCACTTAACACTCCGTCTGTAGCCATCACCAAAGTGCCATCATCACAGGGCTCAGCGGTGTGGAAATTTTTTTTATTTGTCTGCCCCAGATGAGAGCAATGCCATCTGTACTCTCTGCCACCGAAAATTGAGCTGTGGAAAGACCAAGACCCACGTAGGGACAACTGCCTACGAAGGCACATGATTACAAAGCACAAACTGCAATGGGATGACCACCTGAGGAAAAGCAGCACACAAAAGCAAAGCCACACACCGCAGTGGAAGATACCAGGCCGCAATTATTTCTCAAAAAAGGCGATACTTAAATTTTACCATGACATTGAAAGGCAAGTGGTGACCACCAACAGGGTCCAGGACTTCAGGCGGATTCCTGAATTTTTAAGGCCGTTGCTAGCAGCGGCCGCTATAATAATTTTTCTGGTGCGTGTAGATGCCTGCTAATTTTTCTGGCTGCACTGCAGCTGCAACAACAAAACAAAAGGCATTTACATGTGTCAATTCCCCTTCGTGATCGTTACCTTGTCACAGTGAAGGGGCTTGCTTATCACAATGACCGACGGCTAAATTAGTGTGTTGGGGTTGGGGGGGCACACCTGACACAAGAAGATAGATAATAAGGTCATTGCTTCATTGTGGACAGACCAAATTCAATCAGCTGGACACTCAGTCACTGTTGTTCTGTCATTCAGCTACCTCAGCCCGACCATATGGGCTTGAAAACTGCCATGGCCTGCACTCTGGCCATGGTGCGCGCCAGTCCAGCACGGTCGTCAAAACACAAACAGCTGTTTGCGGTGCGTTACACAGTGAGTGTGGTCTGTCAGTGTGAAGCAGTACTCTAAATACACCCCCTGATTGTTGTATACACATGCAAGATGTTTTAACCTCCTTGGCGTTAGGATTTTATGCGGCACACGGCCGCGGAAGGGTTTTTTTGCCTAATTTTTTTTTTTTAAACATGTAGCTAGCCTAGCGCTAGCTACATGCTTCCCCCCTCCCTGTGGCGTCCGCCCAGCCCCTCCGATCGCCACCGGCGCATAATCCCAACAGGAAATCCCGTTCTGAACTGTGAAGCAGTACTCTAAATACACCCCCTGATTGTTGTATACACATGCAAGATGTTTTAACCTCCTTGGCGTTAGGATTTTATGCAGCACACGGCCGCGGAAGGTTTTTTTTGCCTAATTTTTTTTTTAACATGTAGCTAGCCTAGCGCTAGCTACATGCTTCCCCCCTCCCTGTGGCGTCCGCCCAGCCCCTCCGATCGCCACCGGCGCATAATCCCAACAGGAAATCCCGTTCTAAACGGGATTTCCTGTATGGGCTTCCCCCATCGCCATGGCAACGATCGCGATGACGTAATCGACGTCATTGACGTCGTGACGTCAGGGGGAGTCCTGATCCACCCCATAGCACAGCCTGGCGGTGATTGGCCAGGGTGCGCAAGGGGTCTGTGGGGGGAGGGCTCTCTTTCACGGTGGGATGCGACGGATCGGTGGCGATCGAAACAAACACACAGCTAGCAAAGTGCTAGCTGCGTGTTTGAAAAAAAAATCATGCAAATCGGCCCGCCAGGGCCTGAGCAATCCTCCGCGGCAGCATAGCCCGAGCTCAGCTCGGGATTACCGCCAAGGAGGTTAAAGCCCTTTAGACCTCCAATTTAGCATGCAATCTGATTTCTGCCCTTAAAACGGTGCTTTGCGTCAAATCCAGATTTTTCCCCGGGACTTTTGGGGTCTATCCCATTCTCCCGTGCAAAAACTCAGATGATAGACCCCTTGAAACATCTTTTCCATCATTTTTGTGGAAGTAGAAACAGTGCAGATTGATTTATTTCAGGATTTGTATCAGCTGTAATAAATAATTTTTTTTTACTTAAAAGTTATTATGCTGTTGTGTATCTTTTACTGCAGAGAGGGTGTTCTGAGTGTGTTTGTAGGGGGGTGTTATACATTGGTACCTTTAACACTAACCTATCCCCCTAGTTACAGCCAAACTGAGGGGCTCACAATCTAATCCCCACCATAGTCATATGTCTATGTATGTATTGTGTAGTGCATGTTTCATAGTCTAGGGCCACTTTAGGGGAAAGCCAATTAACTTATCTGTATGTTTTTGGGATGTGGGAGGAAATTGGAGTGCCCGGAGGAAACCCACACAGACAGGGTGGGAGACCATACAGCCCTGGCTAACCACTATGCCACCGTGCTGCCCCATAAGTGCTATTCAAATATTATTTTATAAATAAACACACTAAGAAAACAGGGGGTCTACCTTTCTACAAGCTACCTTCAAGTTATTTTCATATGTATCCCATAATGAGTACTTTACAAAAGTACCAGTTACTGCTAAGTTTATAGACAAAATGACTATAAAGTAAGGAAGTCGGGCACCGTTTTTCATGCAAAATGATCATCACCAATGGGAAAAATCAAAAGAATTAGCCAAAACCTATTCCCATCCTCACATAAAATATGTTTTTTTCCAGGCCTTGCTTCCAACTTGAAAGGGATGCGTATTGTTCTTTCAGTTCAACAGGTTCCATCAGATACAAGAAGGATTCCTCTAGTTCTAACACCCCCTGTAGGCTTTGAAATCAGGGTTCAAAGTGGACTTTCTGAATTGATAAAAACCCATAGGTCTATCACACATCCCTAATGGAAGTCAAACAGGGTACCCTAGAGATAAAATATGTTGGACTTACCCTCTGTTCACAGTAGGTGGCTGTGTATAATACATTTTTTATAAAAAAGTACAAAAAAAACACAAACAACTAAACACATCCCGTGTGTTTGTTCTCAACTCTAACAGAGTTTACAATATTTCAAAGCAAAGCAAGGAACTTGGAATGTCAAGATCAGTTACATCCCATGCTTGTGTGATTCTAAAGAAAAAGCAGAGGAAGATGTACGTTTCTTTTTCAATGATCTATTCTTTATATGTTAAACAGTATGTGGTACCAGCCTTTGCCTAGGCCATTAAAAGCCGCGTGCGATTCTTTAACATTCACTCTTTATACATCATTTTTTTTTATACTAAGTTATGCTCTATTTTATGACCAATAAACATAGACAGTACACCGAGATCATGCACACAATTTCATTTCGGACACATAATATACTTAAAGAAAATAAAAAAAATATCAATATAAAACTACCCCTCTAGCTTTTCCTGTCGCCGCAAAAGACATGTCAAGTATGCCAAGCGACTTAATGGCGGTTAGTAAATTTTACTGCGCTTGTCAATAACTTCATAATATACTGGCCCAGTTAATAGGTCAGCAAAGCATTTTTATGTGGTGCAATAAACTATTTACTCAAAGAAGGCTAATTTCTAAAGATAATGAAATAGGGTGACAATAAATAGTTGTGCTAATACAGTCCAAGTAATTTTATTTATTTATTTTTGTTTTATTGATGGCACCAATTGTTAGGGTATTTGTTTCTGGTCATTAAGTCCCCAATTAACTAAACTAATTAAGTATGTAAAAAAACTAAGCAAAACCCCTAAGCAAAATAAATAAAAAATAGTAATAATAAAAGAATAATAATGAAAGCCATTTATTCTCTGTAAGTGCCGTGTCTTTTTTTGGCCTCAATGTAAACAGTAGTAATCTACGTATGCTATGCTGGTATTTTTATCGTCTTTAGATACATTTTTTTCCTTATGGTCACATACTTTACTGGTGAGCCCGGATTGGAAAGTTGAGAAAAGAGGTACTATATTGCTGTTATATATATATATCTTACAGCCCCATAACACGTCTGTGTCCCTCAGACTGGCTCAGTCGGGTCCAGTGTGCAAACCCTCCGCACATGCACAGTTGACTTGGACTGACGCCACTGAGCCTGTTACTGGGGCGGATTACGGCTGAACGGCACACTGCGGGAGGACGGCGAGGGACTCACACGTGCTTATGGAGCTGGAGGTAGCCCCCGATTCTTGCTATTTTTAGATCTCTTGTTTACGTAACTTTTTTGTTTGTTTGTTTTTATAGATATACATATACAAAGAGAGATATACTGGTTGCTTGGTGTGAGAATCCACGGAGACGCCGTCGCGCGGGGCAACATGGCGGCGGTCTCCGCTTCCCAGCCAGCAAGTTCCGCTTCACACACGGAACTGCTGGTACGAGTTGGTGGGGACACCGCCGCCGCGGCTGGCGACATGGCGGCGGGTCCGGTGGTGCAGCCGGCAGTCATCGGTACGCGTTCGCGTGCGGACCCTGGGCCTGGCCTCTCTGGTGCACAGAGGCAGAGGGTCACGCGCGCAAGGAGGCAGGATTTTTACTAGGGATGGGACGAATCCACAATTTCTTCGAATCCGAATCCGGATCCGAATCTAAAAAGGTTCTCGAATATCTCGAACCTTTCGAATCCCGAATCTAACGAATCCTGCGCATAAGAATTGTGCGATCCATGGTATAGTTGCCCGCAGTATAAGGTACCCAGGCATAGGTGCCCGCAGTATAGGTAGCTAGGTAAAGGTGTCTTCAGTATAGCTACCAAGGTATAGGGGCCCTTACTATAGGTTGCAAGGTATAGGGGCCTTCACTATAGGTTGCAGGGTATAGGGGCCTTCACTATAGGTTGCAGGGTATAGTGGCCTTCAGTATAGGCAGCAGGGTAGAAAGGGCCTTCAGTATAGGCAGCAGGGTATAAAGGGCCTTCAGTATAGGCAGCAGGGTATAGGGGCCTTCAGTATAGGCAGCAGGGTATAGGGGCCTTCAGTATAGGTAGCAGGCTATGGGGGGGCTTCAGTATAGGCAGCAGGGTATAGGGGCCTTCAGTATAGGTAGCAGGGTATAGGGGGCTTCCGTATAGGTAGTAGGGTATAGGGGCCTTCAGTATAGGTAGCAGGGTATAGGGGGCTTCAGTATAGGTAGCAGGCTATGGGGGGCTTCAGTATAGGCAGCAGGGTATAGGGGCCTTCAGTATAGGTAGCAGGGTATAGGGGGCTTCAGTATAGGTAGCAGGCTATGGAGGGCTTCAGTATAGGCAGCAGGGTATAGGGGCCTTCTGTATAGGTAGCAAGGTATAGGGGGCTTCAGTATAGGTAGCAGGCTATGGAGGGCTTCAGTATAGGCAGCAGGGTATAGGGGCCTTCTGTATAGGTAGCAGGGTATAGGGGGCTTTAATATAGTTAGCAGGCTATGGGGGGCTTCCGTATAGGTAGCAGGCTATAGGGGGCTTCAGTATAGGTAACAGGCTATGGGGGGCTTCAGTATAGGTAGCAGGCTATGGGGGGCTTCAGTATAGGTAGCAGGCTATGGGGGGCTTCAGTATAGGTAACAGGCTATGGGGGGCTTTAGTATAGGTAGCAGGCTATGGGGGGCTTCAGTATGGGGGGCTTCAGTATAGTTAGCAGGCTATGGGGGCTTTAGTATAGGTAACAGGCTATGGGGGGCTTCCGTATAGGTAGCAGGCTATGGGGGGCTTCCGTACAGGTAGCAGGCTATAGGGGGCTTCAGTATAGGTAACAGGCTATGGGGGGCTTCAGTATAGGTAACAGGCTATGGGGGGCTTTAGTATAGGTAACAGGCTATGGGGTGCTTCAGTATAGGTAGCAGGCTATGGGGGGCTTCAGTATAGGTAGCAGGCTATGTGGTGCTTCAGTATAGGTAGCAGGCTATGGGGGGCTTCAGTATAGTTAGCAGGCTATGGGGGGCTTCAGTATAGGTAACAGGCTATGGGGGGCTTCAGTATAGGCAGCAGGGTATAGGGGCCTTCTGTATAGGTAGCAAGGTATAGGGGGCTTCAGTATAGGTAGCAGGCTATGGAGGGCTTCAGTATAGGCAGCAGGGTATAGGGGCCTTCTGTATAGGTAGCAGGGTATAGGGGGCTTTAATATAGTTAGCAGGCTATGGGGGGCTTCCGTATAGGTAGCAGGCTATAGGGGGCTTCAGTATAGGTAACAGGCTATGGGGGGCTTCAGTATAGGTAGCAGGCTATGGGGGGCTTCAGTATAGGTAGCAGGCTATGGGGGGCTTCAGTATAGGTAACAGGCTATGGGGGGCTTTAGTATAGGTAGCAGGCTATGGGGGGCTTCAGTATGGGGGGCTTCAGTATAGTTAGCAGGCTATGGGGGCTTTAGTATAGGTAACAGGCTATGGGGGGCTTCCGTATAGGTAGCAGGCTATGGGGGGCTTCCGTACAGGTAGCAGGCTATAGGGGGCTTCAGTATAGGTAACAGGCTATGGGGGGCTTCAGTATAGGTAACAGGCTATGGGGGGCTTTAGTATAGGTAACAGGCTATGGGGTGCTTCAGTATAGGTAGCAGGCTATGGGGGGCTTCAGTATAGGTAGCAGGCTATGTGGTGCTTCAGTATAGGTAGCAGGCTATGGGGGGCTTCAGTATAGTTAGCAGGCTATGGGGGGCTTCAGTATAGGTAACAGGCTATGGGGGGCTTCAGTATAGGTAACAGGCTCCGGGGGGCTTCAGTACAGTGAGCAGGCTATGGGGGCTTCAGTATAGTTAGCAGGCTATGGGGGGCTTCAGTATAGTTAGCAGGCTATGGGGGGCTTCAGTATAGGTAACAGACTATGGGGGGCTTCAGTACAGTAAGCAGGCTATGGGGGGCTTCAGTATGGGGGCCTTCAGTATAGTTAGCAGGCTATGGGGGGCTTCAGTATAGGTAGCAGACTATGGGGGTGCTTTAGTATAGGTAGCAGGCTATGGGGGGCTTCAGTATGGGGGGCTTCAGTATAGGTAGCAGGCTATGGGGGGCTTCAGTATAGTTAGCAGGCTATGGGGGGCTTCAGTATGGGGGGCTTCAGTAAAGGTAGCAGGCTATGGGGGGCTTCAGTATGGGGGGCTTCAGTATAGATAGCAGGCTATGGGGGGCTTCAGTATACTTCAGTATAGTTAGCAGGCTATGGGGGGCTTCAGTATGGGGGGCTTCAGTATAGGTAGCAGGCTATGGAGGGCTTCAGTATAGATAGCAGGCTATGGGGGGCTTCAGCATGGGGGACTTCAGTATAGTTAGGCTACGGGGGGCTTCAGTATGGGGGGCTTCAGTATAGGTAGCAGGCTATGGGAGGTTCAGTAGAGGTAGCAGGCTATGGGGGGCTTCAGTATAGGTAGCAGGCTATGAGGGGCTGCAGTATAGGTAGCTGGGTAATCCTCCTTCCTCCCCCCGCAGCCTCCTCCACTCGTCCCCCTGCATAAATAAGGAGAAGCAGCCTCTCACCTCCAGCATCAGCGTGGAGCCCAGAGCGGCAGACTTCTCCCTTCACTTCCTGGTTCCCCCTAGTGGCCACCTGACCGGCTCTTACTGATGACGCATAGTAAGAGCCGGTCACTAGGGGAAATAAGGAAGTCTGGAGGAGGCCTGCCGCTCCGAGCTCCACGCTGGAGGTGAGAGGCTGCTTCCTCTTATTTATGCGGCGGGCGAGCGAAGGAGGCTGCAGGGGGAGGAAGGAGGACAATTGCGGACGGGTAAAGCGGCGGATGCGCGGCGATGCAGCGTCGGGATGCGGCGGATTCGGTGATCAGAAAATGGCGTCGGGATTCGAATCCACGAATCTCGAATATTACCTAATATTCGAGGGATTCGTGGATTCGCCGGATTCGTCGTCCCATCCCTAATTTTTACCTCCTACATAGGAGGGTCAACTGACTCTCCAGTCAGCTGATCGCAGGAGCCCTTGTGATTGGCTGGGCGGCTGGGTGGCGCTGCAGATGCGCTCCCAGCATATAAGGAACCTATCTTCAGTTGCTCCTTGTCTGCTGTCGTGAATACACTTCTGTGTTAGCGCTCAGACCTTAGTTCAGTGCCCTGGTGTTGATACTAAGGATTTCACACCTTAGTTAGGATTGTATTTGATATTGTATCTGTGTTTGACTCCGGCTATCCTTGACTACTCTCTCTCTCTATGCTATTGTACCTCTGCCTATCTGATTCTTGTTGCCGACCTCTGCTTGATTACCGATTACTCTTCTGCCTTCCGTTCCTGTACTGCTGCCGCCATCTCTGTTGCTGAACCCTTGCCTGTCTGACCTTTCTCCCTTCAGTGGAACATCTCCCACTGGAGGGTTATCTCTGAGGCTTGCCTCTCCGAGACGCCTGCCCCAAGCAGACGATTACTGCTGGGGGTCGAGATTCCTCACTTTGCCTGGTTAGAGGATCTCACTCACGGGGTTCCCATTCAGAGGTAACCACACCTCTGAGGAATCGCCGTGTGGTGGATATTTCCACACTTCTGTGAATTATATTACTGTCTTTATTGTATTTCTTGTGCTGGGTGTCCAGAGGATAGCAATATATCTGTATTATCGGTGATTCTGCAGATCATCAATATTTAGGTATATATCTGCATTCTTGGCGATACTGCAGATCGCCAATAATCAGATTCTCTCTGCGTGCTGACACCAATCGTTACACTTGGCAGTTGGAAACAGCTGTTATTTCCCACAATACAACAAGGTTCACAGACAGGAAACTGTCAGGACCTATGTCCTGACATCAGTCTCGGGGGCGGGTGTTGTGTTTCACCACAAAATCAGCCATACAGACCAACCCCCCCCCCCCCCCTCCCCGATCTATTCCAGAAAAGGTAATGATCCCTCATGGGAAAAGGGGTATCAGCTACTGATTGGGGTGAAGTTCAATCCTTGGTTACATTTCCTGCAATTTTTAGGGAACTGTCATATTTCCACTTTATATGGCCATGCTTCTGTACTCAAGCAAGACATACCATACACACACACACAGAAACACTGGTTCACATGGCAGCTGGGGGCCCCAGACTCTCACTGGCTGTGGCCTCCAAACCATCATGCGATATTCAGAGGGAAGTGGGAGTGGGCCTTGGACCTCTTACCACCAGGTAATTCACCCCCACTGCCTCTATACTGAATGCGGACTGCAACACAATTGCTCACTCACAGCTCTAGCAATTACTACCTTTATCTGGTCAGCAGGTGCTGGTCAGCCAATTAGGTGTACTGTTATACGCCCTTTGCCTGCCGTACCAAATCTAGCAGGAATCACATAAATTAGGCAGCATTCAGGTGGGAGGCTTCGGTTGGACATAATCGTAGATTGTTGCTAGCAAGACCGCCCTGTGCAGGCACTCAAGCAAGACATACCAAGACAAAATTGAAAATAATGTTAACAGGAAGTTTGAGTAACTCACCAGTAAGGTCAGGCAACATAACCTGGTTTTTAATTGCTTTCTGAAGACGTGTAACCAGCACAAGCTCTTTTTCACCTTTTCATAGATACTCTGGAAAAAAAAAACAAAGAAAATGGTTTTGTCAGTTATTTTTTGTATGTGAAGCATAAATTGGTTAAAAACCTTCCTCCTCATGCTTTATTCCCTAATGATTTCAGTAATAACCATATGCTCTATGGTTATTACTGAAATCATGTCTAACCACCATCGTACATTACCTTGATGAAAGATACAAAACAAGAAGGGAGACAAACTTAAGGGTCAGGGCCGCACAAAATCACATCAGCACAACCTTGAACAGACCTGCCGGTTGTCCAGCCTCTGGGTCTGTCTCTGGCTCTGCCTGTTTTGTCCATATCGGGGGGGGGGGGGGGGGGGCAATGAAAGGTATGCACTGACTTGACTAATACATGGTGGAGTCACACAGGTGCAGTGAAAGGCATTGTAGACTCTGTAGAAGGAAAGGGGCTGGCACTACATGGATATCACCTCCTTGCCCTTCTTGCGAGCGAGGTTGGGGTAGTGTTGCAACTCTCTCCCTTTAGCGATGCTACTTCAACATGCTCTGGTATAAGAACTTGATATGCAGCAAATGTAGAAGATGAAAAGTGAGCTGGCACTGCTGAAATGTAGCCTTATTGGTGTCGGAGCTTAAAACATCTGCTCAATCTGGCAAAGTTGTATCATATAGATAAGTGAATAAAAATTGCACATACCATTGTGGGTGAGAGCGGATGCTGGGTGTGGTGGGTACTGGGAGCTGAAGCCGGATGGCCACTTTGCTCTAAGTTGCATTTTTATGGAGCCTGCAGGGCGGTGTTCACAGGTTACTACTATTTGTAGCTAATCGCTGTCAACAGGGCGCATGACGCGGACTGGATCCGCCCATCCACTTCCTGCGAGTCACGTCATGTGACCTTTGAGGTGCATATGCGTTCCAATGATGTCCATTGACGCGACCGACGAGTGCTATGCGTCCGGAATGTCGCATCCTGTTGGGCGACGCTATGACATATATTATGTTCACCAGGCGCTAACAGAAGGACATATACTAGGCAGAAAGGCTCCATCTAGTGTCCTAAATTCAGAAGGCAGCTAGCGGCGAGTGGCAGACAGGACCTGTAAAAAAATAGTGAAGTGAAAGTGAAAAAAGAAGAATAAACAAAATAATAAGACTGTTGATGAAAAAAAGAAAAAAAAAAATATGTTTCAGCAGTGCTGGTTCACTTTTCATCTTCTACATTTGCTGCAGTGAAAGGTATGCAGTGACTGGTATTACAATACAATGTGCAGCTGTCACGCAGGTGCAGTTAACAGGTATGTACGGACTGGTATATTACACAGCGTGCAGTCGCACAGGTATGTGAACAGTTATGCAATGACTAGTATAACAAATGTGCAGCTGTCACACACACAGGTACCGTGAACAGGTGCAGTGACTGGTATATAACACTGCTTGCGGTTATGTAGGTAGGTAGGTGCACTAAACAGGTGGGTATGTAGTGATTGGTATTACAAATGTGCAGCTGTCACACACACAGGTACCGTGAACAGGTGCAGTGACTGGTAAATAACACTGCTTGCGGTCGCGTAGGTAGGTAGGTGCACTGAACAGGTGGGTATGCAGTGATTGGTATTACAAATGTGCAGCTGTCACAAACACAGGTACCGTGAACAGGTGCAGTTACTGGTATATAACACTGCTTGCGGTCACGTAGGTAGGTAGGTAGGTAGGTAGGTGCACTGAACAGGTGGGTATGCAGTGATTGGTATTACAAATGTGTAGCTTTTGCACACACAGGTACCGTGAACAGGTGCAGTGCCTGGTATATAACACTGCTTGCGGTCGCGTAGGTAGGTAGGTGCACTGAACAGGTGGGTATGCAGTGATTGGTATTACAAATGTGCAGCTGTCACAAACACAGGAACCGTGAACAGGTGCAGTGACTGGTATATAACACTGGTTGCGGTCACGTAGGTAGGTAGGTGCACTGAACAGGTGGGTATGCAGTGATTGGTATTACAAATGTGCAGCTGTCACACACACAGGTAGTCACTGAATGTGCTGGGACTGGCAGTGGCACAGTAGGAATTACCAAGGGACCAAGGTCCCACCAGCAGTTGCAACTGACTGACAGGGCTGTATATGCAACACAAGTGTCTGTGGGAAACACACACACACACACACACACACACACACACACACACACACACACACACACACACACACACACACACACACACACACACACACACACACACACACACACACACACACAAAAGAGATCAAAAGAACAACATTAGCTCTCAAAAGAGCTGTTGTGGATGAGGAGTGCTTTTTAGCAATAAGATCAGCAAGAAGGAGCACGCTAACAAGCCTAACAAGCCTAACACAAGAGCCTAACTAAGCTTTCCCTATGTCAGCAGCCAGGTTCTCTCTCTTCTCTAATTACTGCAGCCACACGAGTTAGTGAAATGGCTGACGCTGCCTGCGTTTTATAAGGGGGGGGGGTGGGCTTGAGGAGGGAGTGTAGCCTGATTGGCTCTCCTGTGTCTGCTGACTGTAAAGGGCGCTAATGATGTAGTATAGGGGGCGAGCCGAACTCGCACGTAGTTCGCGGTTCACCGCGAACGCGAACCACCGAAGTTCACGGGCGAACCGTTCGGGCCATCTCTAGTCTTTAATTAATCTACCTTCACATATTAAATCAATTATTTTAAAACATTTAAAGCATACCCGAAGGAAAAATAAAGTTTGTAAAGTTATGAAGAGCTTCTGAAAATCTTTTCTAAATCACCTTACTTCCAGTCAAGAGACTGTTTTGCCACGAGCCCATGATGACAACAAGCACCAAACTCAACTGCAGGGAGGAAGTTCAGCTGTGACCAAGAAACCAAAAGCTGCATTGCCCCTCCTCCTAGAATGATGCAGCTCTGCCCACCTTCCCATGTTTTCTCAGGGCAGAGTGGGGAGCCATTTGCAGTGTTAGAATTGGAGGGAGCAGCATTCACAGCTTCTGGTGCACAACCAAACTTCCTGATTGTTTTTGGGTTAGTGAGCACCTAACAAAATAGGGCAAGGTTGCTGATGAAAGAAAGGTGATTACAGTGCAGTATAATAGACAACAGACACACTGTGCATAAAAAGCAATGCCTGTGGTTCCCTGTAGTCCAGTGCATGATGGGAACTCACATTGCTGTATGTGCTCAGTGCACTGCCCCATTTCATGTAATGGTCGTACTATGGTGCACAGTACAATGCATGGCCCCCTACATTTATTAGCGTGGACCTAACTCATTGCCTCAAATATAGTAGTTGTGCTTGTTGGCCACAGCAACTAATTATATTTCCTTCTATTTTATCTGCAAATCTGTACTATGAAGTAACTGTTGGAAACAAGTAGAGATGAGCGTAATGACCTAATTACGATTTAGCGAAATTTCGCGTAATTAGTGTAATTACGATTATGGCCGTAAGTACATAATCGTAATGAAGATGGATTTCGCGAAATTTCGCGTAAGCGTAATTTTCGCGTAATTTTCGCATTACAGTCGTGTCATGCCGTAATTTCGCATTAAACGCTACCGTAATTTCGCGTTAAACCGTAACGCTCCGTATAATATAAAAAAGCCGCCGACTTTAAGGGTTAATAGCAAAGCCCCCTTAAATGCTAAGAGCCTCAAATTTGGAGAATATATTAAGGAGATCAGGAGGAATAAGAAGAAAATTTTTTTTTTCAAAAAGACCTTATAGTTTTTGAGAAAATCGATGTTAAAGTTTCAAAGGAAAAATGTAAACATTTAAAAACCTGCCGACTTTAACGGTTAATAGCAAAGCCTGCTTAAAGTTTAGGAACACCAAATTCCCAGGGTATATTAAGGGGATCAGTGGGAATAAGAGGGAAATTTTTTTTTCAAAAAGACCTTATAGTTTTTGAGAAAATCGATTTTTAAGTTTCAAGGGCGAAAATGTCTTTTAAATGCGGAAAATGTCAGTTTTTTTTGCACAGGTAACAATAGTGTATTATTTTCATAGATTCCCCCAAGTGGGAAGAGTTTTACTTACTTCGTTCTGAGTGTGGGAAATATAAAAAAAAAACGACGTGGGGTCCCCCCTCCCAGACCTCTTTAACCCCTTTTCCCCTATGCAGGCTGGGATAGCCAGAATGCGGAGCACCGGCCGCGTGGGGCTCCGCACCCTGACTATACCAGCCCGCATGGTCCATGGATTGGGGGGTCTCGGAAGGGGAGGGGCAGCCAAGCTTTCCCCTCCCCCTCCGAGCCCTTGTCCAATCCAAGGACAAGGGGCTCTTCTCCACCTCCGATGGGCGGTGGAGGTGGAGGCCGCGATTTCCTGGGGGGGAGGTTCATGGTGGCATCTGGGAGTCCCCTTTAAAAAGGGGTCCCCCAGATGCCCACCCCCCCTCCCAGGAGAAATGAGTATAGAGGTACTTGTACCCCTTACCCATTTCCTTTAAGAGTTAAAGTAAATAAACACACAGACACTTAGAAAAAGTATTTTAATTGAACAAAAAACATAACCACGAAAAAAGTCCTTTAATATTCTTAATTAACCATTAATACTTACCTGTCCCTTTAAATAAATGATCCCTCGCAATATCCTCGGAAATGTTCTATCAGTTACAATGTAACAAAGTTATTACAATGTAACAACTTTGTTACATTGTAACTACGCCGTACCCGACGTCACTCGCCGCCGCCGCCGCCGCGTCTGTGCTGCAGGACCCGACAGAGCTCTGAGCTATATAGCTCAGAGCTCTCTAAGCATCTTTGTATTTGGGCTCCAAGGAGCCCCATTGGTCCTTAGCAGACCAATGGGGTTCCTTTAAATCAGAAGGAACCCCATTGGTCTGCTAAGGACCAATGGGGCTCCTTGGAGCCCAAATACAAAGATGCTTAGAGAGCTCTGAGCTATAGCTCAGAGCTCTGTCGGGTCCTGCAGCACAGACGCGGCGGCGGCGGCGGTGAGTGACGTCGGGTGCGGCGTAGTTACAATGTAACAAAGTTGTTACATTGTAATAACTTTGTTACATTGTAACTGATAGAACATTTCCGAGGATATTGCGAGGGATCATTTATTTAAAGGGACAGGTAAGTATTAAAGGTTAATTAAGAATATTAAAGGACTTTTTTCGTGGTTATGTTTTTTGTTCAATTAAAATACTTTTTCTAAGTGTCTGTGTGTTTATTTACTTTAACTCTTAAAGGAAATGGGTAAGGGGTACAAGTACCTCTATACTCATTTCTCCTGGGAGGGGGGGTGGGCATCTGGGGGACCCCTTTTTAAAGGGGACTCCCAGATTCCACCATGAACCTCCCCCCCAGGAAATCGCGGCCTCCACCTCCACCGCCCATCGGAGGTGGAGAAGAGCCCCTTGTCGTTGGATTGGACAAGGGCTCGGAGGGGGAGGGGAAAGCTTGGCTGCCCCTCCCCTTCCGAGACCCCCCAATCCATGGACCATGCGGGCTGGTATAGTCAGGGTGCGGAGCCCCACGCGGCCGGTGCTCCGCATTCTAGCTATCCCAACCTGCATGGGGGACAAGGGGTTAAAGAGGTCTGGGAGGGGGAACCCCACGTCGTTTTTTTTTTTATATTTCCCACACTCAGAACGAAGTAAGTAAAACTCTTCCCACTTGGGGGAATCTATGAAAATAATACACTATTGTTACCTGTGCAAAAAAAACTGACATTTTCCGCATTTAAAAGACATTTTCGCCCTTGAAACTTAAAAATCGATTTTCTCAAAAACTATAAGGTCTTTTTGAAAAAAAATTTTTTCCTCTTATTCCCACTGATCCCCTTAATATACCCTGGGAATTTGGTGTTCCTAAACTTTAAGCAGGCTTTGCTATTAACCGTTAAAGTCGGCAGGTTTTCAAATGTTTACATTTTTCCTTTGAAACTTTAACATCGATTTTCTCAAAAACTATAAGGTCTTTTTGAAAAAAAAATTTTTCCTCTTATTCCTCCTGATCTCCTTAATATATTCTCCAAATTTGAGGCTCTTAGCATTTAAGGGGGCTTTGCTATTAACCCTTAAAGTCGGCGGCTTTTTTATATTATACGGAGCGTTACGGTTTAACGCGAAATTACGGTAGCGTTTAATGCGAAATTACGGCATGAATGAAACGCGAAATTACGCGTTGAAAATTACGCTTACGGTATTTTCAATTACGATTTTAATGGCAATTACGCTACCGTAATTTCGCATCGTAATCGCAAATTTCGCATGCGTAATTTTAGTAATGCGAAATTACTAAAATTTCGTCTCAACTCTAGAAACAAGAAACCTTTTACTGCATATTAAAGACCTGCACTAAACAAATCAAATTCAGGGACCAGTCCTCAAAAACCCATTTATTTATTTAATTCCTTGGCAGTAATGACGAGCTCAGCTCGTCCATTACCACCGGAGGGCGCCGCTCAGGCCCTGGTGGGCCGATTTTCCTCATTTTTTTTAAAAACACGCAGCTAGCACTTTGCTAGCTGCGTGTTTAGGACGATCCCCGCCACAACCCGCCGCGTTACATGCCCTGCCCAAGACCTCATACGCAGCCTGGCCAATCAGTGCCAGGCAGCACTGAGGGGTGGATCGGGACTCCCGATGACGTCACGACGTCGATGATGTCATCACGATCATCGCCATGTTGACGGGGGAAGCCCTAAAGAAAATCCCGTTCAGAACGGGATTTTCTTATGGGCATACGTGCCGGCGGCGATCGGAGGGGTGGGAGGGACGCCGCAGGGAGGGGGGAATCATGTAGCTAGCACTAGGCTAGGTACACGATTTAAAAAAAAAAAATAAAAAATACCGCTGCACTGCCACCCTGGCACAATTAATAGAACGGTTAAGTATTTATATAGCGCCGACATATTATGCAGCGCTGTACAGAGTATGTTGTCTTGTCACTAACTGTCCCTCAGAGGGACTCACAATCTAATCCCCATCATAGTCATATGTCTATGTATGTATCGGATAGTGCATGTGTCATACTCTAGGGCCAATTTTAGGGGGAAGCCAATGCACTTATCTGTATGTTTTTGGGATGTGGGAGGAAACCGGAGTGCCCAGAGGAAACCCACACACGATTGGGGAGAACATACAAACTCCTTTCAGATGTTGACCTGGCTGGGATTCGAACCGGGGACCCAGCACTGCAAGGCGAGAGCGCTAACCACTACACCACCGTGCTGCCCTAATTAACCTATTAATACAAATTAGAGATGTAAAATGTTATTAACCACTTGAAGACCACACCATTTTTTTTTTTTTACAGTTGGGCACTTCACAACTTAAATGGTTTATTGCTTGGTCATACAACTTAGCACCCAAATGAATTAACCCCCTTTTCTTCTCACAAATAGAGCTTTATTTTAGTGGTATTTGATTGCTGATGCCATTTTGTTTTATTAAATAAAAACCTTGATTGGCCCTAGACTAAGATACATACACTACACTATACATACATAGACATATTCCTATGATCGGGATTAGATTGTGAGCCTCTCAACAGAACTCGTTGTGCAGAAAATTCTTGGAATGCTTTGATCTCTCTCTTTGCTAGCAGAAAATATAGAAACTGAAAGCAGAAGTCCTCTATTATTGTCTCACACTGCCATCTAGTGACAAGTGGCTACAAATACACATTACGGCAGTACTAATTAGAAGAGAGGAAATATAACAAGTAAGAAAAAAAAATCTGCTAAAATAAATAGGCCTGCAAGCATCTAAATAAATTGGCTGCTAAAGGGTTAAGTGGTTAAGCAAGTGCTCCAATTTTTCCTCCAACGGTGGAAAACATCGGAGGAAATCTTCCAGCAAGCGACTCAGGAACCGAACGGAGCACTCAAGGAACTTTTCAATTGCATGTGGTTAGCTGCAGAGCTCCTGGGATACATCAGCGCAGTTCGGGTCTTGCACACAGAGTTCTAGAAGGAGCATGGCATTTGCAGTGGTGTGTACCGTAGATCGGGATTTTTCTCATTCGCATTACCAGAGATTCCCAGGCCGCAGAGTTATGGAATTTGTTTCAGTCTGTTCAGAGTTTAATTTAGTTTGACAAGTGAACAAATGATCTGTGCAAAATAATAGCTACTGAGGGACAAATAGGGATTATAGCATCACCTTATCATGCAGCCGTCCACATAAATGGATCACAAACTGTAAAGCATTCGGTGCACACGCATGCTCTCATAATGGAATATTCCAGTTATTTTCTGAACTGCACAGACTGGCATAGCAGGTGCGCCGAACAACAGTTACTTCTGAGCCGTAGGTAGGTCTGCCAACATTTGATTACCATTACTAGAGATGTAATGCCACCTAAAGGAAATAAATGACATTTTTTACTTAGAATTGTATAATGCAATGTTTGCCGAAAGCAATAGTTAAATTCCTATCAATATTAACTGCTTAAAGTTTCAGGAGGAAGACTCTACGTTCCAATTAGTGCTGCAGTAGGTTCCAGGACGTAGAATCTACGCCCTGCATTAAAAACCGCCTTCTGCCGCCGTGCACAATCCTTTGTTAGAAGTGATTAATTGTTGCTATTGCTAGCAACAATCATTTAATAAGGTTAGGCAAAAAAAAAGTTGTAAAAGTAAAATAAGTAAAGTGACATGGTCCCAATAAAATAAAAAGTGTTTTTTTTTAAACCCCACTTAAAGAGACACTGAAGCGAAAAAAATATATGATATAATGAATTGGTTGTGTACTATGAATAATTTCTAGAAGATTAGCAGCAAATAAAATATTCTAATACTTTTATTTTCAGGTATATAGTGTTTTTTCTAACATTGCATTATTCTATAATATGTGCAGATTACACAACACTCAGCATTCAAAATGAGTCTTTCAGAGCAGTCTGTGAAGTAATGAACTCTCCTCTAGCAGAGAAAAAGTAAACAGTTCACTTACAGTTGAGAGAATAAAAGTCAGATAACAGCCCTCTCCACGACGAACTTAGTCGGAGAGCTTAACCTGCCTAGCGTTCTGGACGAGCTGAGCTCGTCCAGAATAAACAAGCTGAAAATGTTTCTGACGAGCTCAGCTCGTCATGCAGAGCCAGCACTCACCAGTACTGTTCTGTGTGCATCAGCCGCCTCCAGGCGGCTCAGCAGGCTGCTGCGGGCTCCCTCCTTCTCCCTTGTTGCTCTGCTGCTGCTGGGGGGTCCCTCTGTCACCCCCTCGGGTTTGATGTGGCCGGTTTGCGGGGTATCCGCCGCCTCCAAGCGGCTCAGCAGGCTGCTGCGGGCTCCCTCCTTCTTGTGCTGCTGCTGGGTGGTCCCTCTGTCACCCTCCCGGGCTGGATTTGCGGACATCCGCCGCCTCCAGGCTCAGTGGGCTGCCGCAGGCTCCCTCCTTCTTGTGCTGTTGCTGGGGGGTCCCTCTGTCACCCTCCCGGGCTCCCATTAGGTCTGCTCCGTGTGGATCGGCTGGGCAGGCAAGATGGCGCTGCCCAGCTACTTCCTCTGTGTCAGCATGTCCTCTGATGCTGATCAGGCGCCCCCCGGTGGCAATTGCATACATTGCATGATTGGATTACATCAGTACACAAAGCTGATTGTAATCCAATCATGCCAAAGTAATTCAAAGATGTTTAGTAAACACCTGTGCACACTAAATAAAAGCCCAAAACCGTTACACCTCTTTCTCTTTCAGAGTCCCAGTGTCCATAGCTTAGTCTGCTTGTCAGCTCTGCTTTGCGATTTCTGTGCTTTGAGTGATTTCTGCCTTTCCAGCCTTTTCCAGTCTTTGCTACATACATATTGCAGTTATATTAGTCTTTTTCAAGACGCTGTGGTCCCTGTGTGTTTGCATTTGCTGGATTTTTTTTTTCTGTCGCTGACCTTTGACCCCCGTATCCTGCTTTGGGGTCATGGCTTCGTCTTCCCGGAGGCGTTTGTGTGACCAGGAGCTGCTGGATGTCCTGGAGGGAAGCGACAGTGAGGAGGAGCTCGTTGAGGAGTCTACGGACAGCGAGGTTCCCGGTGACCTGTCTTCGGAGTCGGAGAGCAGTGACGGCGAAACCGAGGAGCCTGTGAGTGTCGCACGCACTTGGTGTGAGCTGGAGAGCCCCACTCAAGCTCCGCCACCCAGGTTCCCCTTCACAGGGGCGCCCGGGCAGAAAATCGCCTGTGACCATAGCCCGCTGTCCTACTTGGAGCTGTTTCTTACCGATGAGGTCATCCGGAAGATCGTGGAGGAGACCAATCGGTATGCAGCGCAGCAGCAGGAGGGTGCTTCTCTACCCAGGTTCTCTCGGGCCCGGAAGTGGGAACCTGTCACCTGTGATGATATCTGGGTGTTCCTGGGCCTCATCATCCTCCAGGGAGTTGTCGGTAAGCCGCTGCAGAAGTGGTACTGGACCACTAACAAGATCCTCAGTACCCCTTTCTTTGGATCCGTTATGTCCGAGCCCCGCTTCACCCTCATCATGAAGTACCTGCACTTCAGCAACAATGATGAGTTTGATGAGGCCACCCACCCCGCCCCCAAGCTGAAGAAAATTTGGGAGATTTATCAGCTGATTGTTGCCAATTTCAAGGCTGTGTACGTTCCGGACAGAGACATCACCGTGGACGAGAGCCTCATGGCGTACAAGGGGAGACTGAGCTGGGTGCAATTTATTGCATCCAAAAGGGCACGTTTTGGGGTGAAGTCCTTTATGCTGTGTGAGGCCAAGACCGGCTACATATGGAACTCTGTGATATACACAGGTAAAGGCACAAAGTTTGCACCTCAGTACAGGGAGTTTGGGTGTGCTACCTCCTCTGTACTAACTCTTATTGAGCCTTTGCTGGATCAGGGGTAGTGCCTTACGACTATTTGAACACCTGATCCAGCATAAGACTGACGCATATGGCACGGTGAGGGCTAACCGTCGCAATATGCCATCGGCCTTTACTGCCAGGAAGCTGAAGAAGGGGGAGGTTGTTGCCTGGCAGAAGGGCAAAATGATGGCTCTGAGGTGGAGGGACAAGCGGGATGTGTGCATCCTCAGCACTGTTCACAATTCAGAGACTGCCCGCACCACTACCAGGAGTCGACAGGAGGTTGAGAAGCCCAAAGCGGTGTTGGATTACAACAAAACGATGGGGAGTGTGGACAGGGCTGATGGAGCAATGTCGTTTTATCCGGCTGTCCGCAAACAGCAGCGGAAATACTACAAAAAGATTTTCCGCCACCTGCTGGAACAATGTTTGTGGAACTCCTATGTCCTGTACAAACAAAATAGTGACAGTCCTGTACCCCACCATGACTTCATCTGGAAGCTCACAGAAGCCATCTGTGTCAAACACCCCCCACCGGAGTCAGCAGCTAGACCAGGGCGCAGGGCGTCATACGTTGTCAACCCGACACGGCTTTCTGGACGCCACTTTGCGGAACATTTACCACCGACCGCCCTGAAACAAGCCCCTACAAGGAGGTGCGTAGTCTGCTGCAATAAAAAGGGCAAAGACGGCAAAAAAAATTAGAAAGGAGACCCGTTTTTATTGCCCAGATTGTGACGTGGCACTTTGTATAATACCTTGCTTCAAGGAGTACCACACTAAGGAGGTGTTTTAGGGGTAAACCTCTAGACTGTGTGTACATTTTTCTGCCTTCATTTATTTATTTCTGTGTTTTCTTGATATTTTCTGCATTGATTAAAAATGCAAGCTATTTCTGTTTATCATTAATAAATGTTATTTTATTTTTGACAAGAATTTGTGTTTGACACTTTTATTCTCATAATGTATACTAAACTCTTGCTTGACTTATTTTGGTAAGTTACAGGAAAAAGGTTCTGAAAATTAATTGTACCACTTTTTGCACGGAAATCCTGGGGAATCAGAACGCCGAGGTGGTTAATGGCTTGTTTGCATAGAGATAACAACTGGAGTTTCTCAACTCCTACTGTACTGGAAACAATTAGATTGTAAATTTATTTCTTAGCTGTACTACACATACAAATCATAATATCATAAATTTTTTTTCGCTTCAGTGTCTCTTTAAAGACCACCTTCAGCCCAAAAAAAAGGACTGAATGGCAATACATACAGTGGGTTGCAAAAGTATTCGACCCCCTTGAAGTTTTCCACATTTTGTCACATTACTGCCACAAACATGCATCAACTTCTCATGTGTACACCACTTTGTGTTGGTCTTTCATGTGGAATTCCAATAAAATTTATTCATGTTTGTGGCAGTAATATGACAGAATGTGGAAAACTTCAAGGGGGCCGAATACTTTTGCAACCCACTGTATATGTTAGTCTAGGCACTTTGTACAGTTAGAAGAACAGGCTCACATTAATATCTAAGTAGCACTTCCTTATTTCTCCTGAAGCTGAAGCCTTGCTAAAGCAATGTGCCCTCCTCTTCAGCCTGGTTAACTCCCCTGCCCCTCCCTCTCCTGCTGTCTGTCTGCCTGATCATTTTACTTCTCTTTTCACAGTGTGTAGGAGAGAGAAGACAGCCTGTCTTATCGTTTCTGTCTGCAATAATTCTTATTTCAGATGTCTGTCTGTCTGCCTAGATTAGATCACATGGACATGAGGGGTGGAGTTATGACAACAATCCCCCAGCGTCCTTTGCACCTAGGGTTTGAAAAGAAAAAAAAAAGGTCCTGGCTCAATTTCGCACTGGAGGTGGGGATTTCTTTCCAGACCATATGTGGAATACGGACCCTGCGGGTGAGAAAACCACACTTTATCATGTGTTATGTTATATATCTTTGAACTTATTAGCTTTAAAGTAAACTGTAATTTATAATTTAGGTACTCTTTAACTTTTACACTAGCCTATTAACCCATTGTTAACCCCTGCAATACCTATACATTTTTATTAAATTTTAATGACTATAACCTGTAGCAATCAGATGCAATCGCTAGGGCGAAAGTTTGGGACCCCAATGCTCATCGGATGAATTGCTCTGTTGTTGCCTAGCGAAGCACTGTACAGCACTATGGCCCCGGAACGGTCGCAATAGCGAACGCATCCTATCACCACAGACGTGCAGGCTGGGGATAACAGTCTGCCATCCTGTGCTCAGCTATTAATAAAATATGACATATGGGGTATCATTTAAACTGGAAATGGCCAAAGAATTCATTGTTATAAATGTTGTATAAAAAGCTGTGGGAGGTGTCATGTGAAAATTAGGAAAGTGGGCTCAAAATTACTCTTTGGACTAAAGCATTTAAAGTGGTTTGACACTCCGACATAACATTTAATAAAAATGTGTTTTCCTACTTTGTATTACTCATTCAGTTATCATATTTGTTTTTGTGCACACCTAATATTGTCTGTTTACAAATGACAAGTTTCCAAAGTGTAGTTAATCTTGCCCTGAAACCTGCCATTGCAATTTATTCAAACGCTTTTATTATATATTAACAGCTTTTAATGAGCTATTCTGAACTCTGTGTGTGTCTGAAGCACAGAGAGCTTTACAGAGCGCTCCTTTTTACTTGTTACACTGTGTTTGTTTACATTCCAATGTTGTTACAATGTTTGTAAAGATGCTGTTATCTCCAGTTTGGATGAAGATTTGAAGCTGACTAGCAGGACAACGTGCTTTTTTTAACCATTTCAGTGATGTTCTGCTTAAAAAAATTCTGGGATAGTCGCTTTCAAGCTGTGAGAAATCTTTTAGAGCAAAGTAGAAATGCTGGCTTTCAGATCACTTTAACAAAGCATAACTAATAGCTAAAAACATCTGACTGGTTTCCAAATTACTGGATGGGATTATACTCAAACTTGTCATTCCACTATGAGTGTTTGATACTACTTGTGATCGATAAATACATTGAAATCAAAAATGCAATTGAATACAATAAATGGGGGATTAGAATGTTTCTTTGCGATAATTATGTTGATTTCCACCAAACTCTCGAACGAGATGTAATCGGACAGGTTGGATTTTATCTGGTTATCGAATGCGACATCTGCAAATAAACCGATAAAGTCGATAAACCAATCAAAATTGATAGAAAAACACAGTGTGGAGGCATTCGTTTGATCAGGTATTGATCATACTGTTGAAGAAGATTGTGCGATTGGAAGTTGAATCACATGAAAAATCTCATGGTGTAAAGGAAACTTTAATTATATGGTGGCTCTTCTTGTTTGTCGGGAGTTCAGTTTTAAGATGGCAAAGCAAAAATATCCTCTATTACTCCAAGCCAGAAGAGAAGAGAATAATAATAATTTAAAAAAAAGTGATACGTTGAAGCAGATCTCTGGGAAGACTATAGGTGTGTTTTAATGCCTCCCAGGGTCATGTTATTACTTTTAAATATTAATTAGAGAATGGAAACCTTTTACGATGAAGATGACAAATGTTCTGTTCTGGGTGAAGATGATGTCGAGCACAGGATGTGCAGCCTCATCCTTATTGATCCGCGAATGGGAACCGCGATCTGTGCACTTTAATTATAGAAATAAAACATCTGATTCACTGACTCTAATGGCGTGTAGTACAGAGACTTTTTGAACCGGTAAGCTATAAACCTTGCCAGCACTTTGTGTCTAAGAATGAGGGATTTGGTTATTGCTTAAAAAAAAAGTTGCTTGCTTATTTAACTGCTTCTTTACAATGTCTTTACAGTTTAACCTCTTGAGGACCGCAGTGTTAAACCCCCCTAAAGACCAGGCCATTTTTCACTTAATAGGCCACTGCAGCTTTAAAGGATACCCGAAGCGACATGTGACATGATAAGATAGACATGTGTATGTATGGTGCCTAGCACACAAATAGCTATGCTGTGTTCCTTTTTTTCTTTCTCTGCCTGAAAGAGTTAAATATCAGGTATGTAAGTGGCTGACTCAATCCTGACTCAGACAGGAAGTGACTACAGTGTGACCCTCACTGATAAGAAATTCCAACTATAAAACACTTTCTTAGCAGAAAATGGCTTCTGAAAGCAGGAAAGAGATAAAAAGGGTCAATGGTTCATACATTTTAGCTCTGGCATACTTTAACCACTTTCCCCTCCACTACAGTATATCTACGTCAGCTGTGGCATCCTCCAAGCCACAGCGACGTAGATATACTGACCTGGCTGCAGCCCTGCTGTGCACGGTCGGGTGCTCTTTAGAGTGCACCCTCCGGCACTGTCAGCTGCAATACTAATTGGTGGAAGGGAACATGTTCCCTTTTGGCCAATTAGTATACCCCCCTCCCATGAATGATCGCTGCAGTAGTGAACTGCAGCGATCCTTCATATGTCCCCCTCGGCGCACATATAGTTAATAAAAAGGCACAAGCAAGCAGCCACACTCACCTACCTCGTTCCTGCGACTGTCCTGAAGGCTGATCCTCCGATCCCCGCTCTGCAGTCAGCCGCATATTGCCGGAAACCCGGGTCCCGGGTTGATGACGTCATCAAGCCGGGACCCGGGTTACCGGCAATATGCGGCTGACTGCAGAGCGGGGATCGGAGGATCAGGCTTCAGGATAGTCGCAGGACTGAGGTAGGTGAGTGTGGCTGCTTGCTTGTGCCTTTTTATTAACTATATGTGCACGGAGGGGGCTGCCTGATGGGGGGGGACATCTGGCTATAGTTTCTTGGGGGGAGGGGAGGGGGATATGCAAAGGGGGATATACATGTTTACTAGGGGGCATCTGAGGAACCAAGGGGAGGGGGGTTTACAAATTTTGCACATCTGGGCACCTGGGGGGGCCCATAACTTAATACTGGGGGCACGTTTGGCTATAATGGGGGGCAGCGCTAATCCTGGGGGTACATCTGGCCATAATGGGGGTAATCCTGATCTGGGGACACATCTGGCTATAAAGAGGGGCACTATTCCTGGGGGTGCATCTGTAAATCTATTCTGGGGGTGACAAACACGGGACACATCTGGCTATGCTGGGGGGGCTAATATTGGGGACACATCTGGCTATACTGGGTGGGTGGGGTGATACTGGGGACACATCTGGATATCTATACTGGGGCGACTTTAACTGGTGGCACAGTTTTTATGTCAATCGCACTTTTTATTTTTCAACAGAAATTGGTCAAAATTGAGAAATAGTGGAATTTTTTAATTTCCCCTCTTTTTCTCATTTACATGCATAGAGAGGAACATTTTACTTGGGACCAAATACCCCCCAATGAAAGCTTAGTTTGTCTTGAAAAAAAAGATATATAGATAATTTATGTGGCACGAGTACAGATTAAGTTATTGGTGATTAAACAGGGACACCGCTAAAGCGTCAAAACTGCTCTGGTCAATAAGGGGAAAACAAGGTCTGGATGCGAAGTGGTTAATGAAGGGGTCATTGAGCAAAAACAATAAAACAGTTAAAACATAAGAAGTAGATTTAAACTTAAAATAAAACCATGGAATATCTTAAAAAATCAGGTATGTAAGTGGCTGACTCAGTCCTGACTCAGACAGGAAGTGCCTATAGTGTGACCCTCACTGGTAAGATATTCCCCCTTTTACCTCTTTCTTGCTCTCAGAAGCCATTTTCTGCTACGAAAGTGATTTATAGTTGGAATTTCTTATCAGTGAAGGTCACACTGTAGTCACTTCCTGTCTGAGTCAGGGCTGGAGGGGACCGCCTTAGATCGCAGCCCTATACCGCAATAAAAGACAGCAGATTCGCCATCTAACAGTCTCCCAGCGCTGGGAGACTGAAGGCAGAGTGCAGCCATCAGAGCAGGGATGCGCCAATGCGTGCAATCTCCCACAAACCACGCCCCAAGAACCTTACGCCGATCGGTGTTAGGCGGTCATGGGGCTGCCGCCGCGCCCATCAGCGTGACTCGGTCGGCAAGTGGTTAAGTTTACCTACTTGATTCAGAGCTGGGTAAAACAGGCAGTTTTTTTAGTCCAAATTGCTCCCAGAGTGGGTGTGTAAAATTTGCAACCCCACTCCAGTGGGCTTGAGAACATTATTTGTGATACAGTATTTAGCACCCCTGTATTCATTGCCAGGTATAGGTGCCCCCAATATAGGTAGCCAGCTATAGGTGCCTCCTGTATAGGTAGCCAGCTACAGGTGCCCCAGTATAAGTAGCCTGATATAGGTGCCCCAGTATAGGTTAGCCAGCTATAAGTGCCCCCAGTTTAGGTTAGCCAGCTATAGGTGCCCCAGTATAGGAACCTGAAGTAAGAGGAATACGGAGGCTGCATCTTCAATCCCTTAGTTGCCTGACTTCTGTGCTGAGCTTTTGACCTTAGCTGTTTCTGAGTCACACACCTGCAACAAATATGTAGCCAGTGGAGTCACACTGGAGTCAAAGTCCCTTTTTCAATACACTGTTTCTCCAAAGTTTTCTTCCAAGTGATAGTTTTACACCTTATAAAAAATAATAATAAAAAAAAAAAAAACACACACCTTGTACTGCACAGGTGCAGTACGAGGTTTTCTTGTACTGTGCCTGCGCAGAACACTCACAGTGACAGGAGCGCAAATGAGGACGTGCATGGCTAGGGCCATGCAGACGCAGAGGCCATCAACTGGCAAGTTGGCGGTAATGAAACCAGGGCTGTGGAGTCAGTACAAAAATCCGCCGACTCCAACTCCGACTCCTCAACTCCGACTTCTCTAATTTGCATATTACAATTTTGTTGATTGAAAGTATGTAATATGAAATGCATCTCTTAACTGCCAACGCTTAGGAATTTTAAAATACAACTGAAGTGAGAGTGATAAGGAGGCACCATATGTATTCCCTTTTGAACAATACCAGTTACCTGGCTAGCCGGCTGATCTTCTGCCTCTAATACTTTTAGTCATAGACTAAAATTAGTGCTTGGTAAGAGTACTTGTAGAAGACAGGAACAAAGAACATCTATCAGGCCCTAGGCAATGTAAGTGTGGATACATGTAAGAGTGATGTGCAGGTACTCTGCAGGGGAATGAGGCGATTCTTCCTCTATTACACATTCTTCATGCACAATCTGAACCAGGTTTATGGGTGATAGACAACACCTCTGTGTTCAATGTGCACAACATTCTCAGTGGATTCTCTGCAGCTCTGTGGGGAGAGCATATGTAGAGTATAGTACTACTGTGTAACACCAGGACTCATAGCAGAAGATCCAGGTGGTGGAGGTGGACAGCGAGGGACTGATTAACTTGAAGGGGGCTGGAAGAAGCCCCGGTATGTATAAAACTTTTCTTTTCATCCGTCTCAGGTAACCTTTAATTCGTAGTCACCAAACCAAATTTTAACAACATATTAAATTGTTTGATTTCATGAGCAAAGAGAGTGCATACATTTGCATAAATCAGCATCAATGCAGAATTATTTCCATCTCGTTGACCATCTCTATTAGTGACACGGCTACACATCAGGCTTTATTCTTACAGCCCTGAATGAAACTGCTCCGCGGCAGGGAACTGGAGGATCATTCAAAGATGGCGCAGGCATAGGGAGGCTGCAGGGGGCTGGCAGAAGCCCCAGGTAAGTGAAACTTTTTTTATACACATTACAGGTTTCCTTCAAAGTATTAAAGGCAGAGCAACAGCACAGAAGTCAGGCAACTGGCATTGCTTATTAGAGAATAAGATGGCACCCCCTGTTCTCCTTTAACTCAAGATTCCTTTAAAAAAAAAAAAAAATAGTACACTTTCACTTTCAACCCTAATCCAGCATCTTCAATTTTCTGAGTGTGGAGTGTCTGCCCAAACAGCAGGGCAGGAGTCAGAAACTCATAGTCACGTTTCACATAAGGGTTGACTGGATCAGGGGCCATATGCAATTAACTTTTTCACCTGAGTTTCCTCCAAGGAGATAATTTATCATTTTCTATTAAATCAACTTCCCAGCACTCTGCAAATGAAAAAGTCCCAAAAATTAGGTAAAAGAGTACTATTAAAACTATATTGAGTATTTTCTTCCTTGTTGGTGGTTCAAAGGGCATTTTATTTACAAGTTCAAGAATATCACCAGGGAGAAAACTCAGGAGAAAAAACAAATTGCATATCGGCCCAGTGCCCATATGCAATTCACTTTTTCTCCTGAGTTTTCTCCTAGGAGATAATTTTACATCTTTTATTTAAAATAACTTTCCAGCAATTTTCAACTAGAAAAGTACCAAAAAGTAAATTAAAAAGAACTATCAAAATTATTTTGAGTATTTTCTTGCTTTCTGGTGGCTTAAAAGGCATTTTATTGACAAGTTTAAAAATATCACCTAGCAGAAAACTCAGGTGAGAAAATGATTTGCATACGGCCCCGGTCTTTTTGTGGCTGGCTTAGGAGGAGTTTTGAGTTTACCTTCAACCTGCACCACCTCAGTTTAGCTTGTGGCTTGGGGTTGAGTGGTGAGAATTCAAACAGTAATACAAGAATTCAACTCCACCCAATTGCAATATCATAAATCTTTATATGTCCCAGGGAGTCAAACCAGTGTGGCCCAGATGCCAGATTCCTAGTGGACCAATCGTGAACCACGATCAAAGAAAGTATCGGGACTCCAGCTGGATAAACTTCAGACTTTGATCTTAGAGCTTGATGAACATCTGGATAACTTAAATGTCATGCTTTTTGTCACTGTGATATGAATTAAAAGCCCTTGAAGGTCTGGGAGACCAAAACGCTGTGCTTGCTGTCGCTGGGATATGAATTAAAAGCAAAGTCGCCAATTGAACATGTGAGTCCCAGGTCTATCTTTTAATTCAAACTGGACATGCCCACTTTTGATCCACAACTTGATAAATGCATAATCCCTTAAAATAAAACGGCGCCCATAGGCGGGCGGGCAGGTACAGTAGATGTAAAGGGTACATAAGGGATAAAAGGAGAAAGACTACCTCTGTATGAACCATTAAAACAGTTACAGACATCTTTCGCGTAGTGCTATTATATGTCCTTGTATGGCAAGTTGTTCAGTTTCAATAATAGCCAATAAAGAGCATGAATTAGCACCTCTACGACTGCACAATGACGACCCAAAGGTTAGCACTGCTTCTAAATCTGTCAGACCATCAATGATGAACCCAGAGCTTCATCTCCGACTTTACTGTGCCCTAATAAAACCCAATCCTCTCTAATAGTTTATCTAAATATGACCTCTTTAAAATGTAATTAGGTTAATTTTTTCTCATTATTTCTGTCATCTAACAAAAAAATTCCGGTAGCAGTTTTTAGAGTTCAATCATTATCAGACTAATTAGTATTCATGGAAATATCAGTGCGCGTAATGTTCATTCCGAATTAATTGGAGAAAACTACATACTGCCCAGTTATGGTTTTCAGACTTAACCCATCTGCGCCCAGGAGCCCAGCGTAACAGTTTACGTCAAATACGGTGGACACGTCTGGATGGACAAGCTGGATTGTGTTACGGACACATAAGATTCAGAATGGTCACAGTTTATTGCTTTTTCAAAAGTAACAATTGGAACAAACATCTAGAAATGCCACGTTCTGCTGGTTTCCCTGGTCAGAAAGACTCCATTTCCTACTGAATACAATCACAACTTCTACAAAAACGTGCTCCGATTCTGAAATACTAATCTTTATGTATTTCAACCCTATTTTCAAGGATAAATGCCATAGTGCAGCACAGTGATGTAGTGGTTAGCGCTCTCTCCTTGCAGTGCTGGGCCCCTTAGTTAAAATCCCAGCCAGGTCAACATCTGCAAGGAGTTCGTATGTTCTCCCTGTGTCTGCGTGGGTTTCCTCTGGTCACTCTGGTTTCCTCCCACATCCCCAAAAAACCTACAGATAAGGTAACTGGCTTCCTCCAGTAACGATACTGTTATGATCACTTCTGCAGCATGTACTGCTGGCTGCAGTTTTACTGTAGACAAGCAGTTTTTTATTTTTTTGCGTGCATTTGCTCGCATAGTTTTGCCTGCGCTCACACTGAGCGTTGATTCCATCTGCAGTCGCTCTGAGGTTGATGACGGTTTAAGATGCTTTTGTGAAAGCAAGCATTGTCTGTTGCAATGGTGCTGCAATCCCTTTCATGCAGGCTGCATATCCTTGTCTGCCCTTTCCTGCTGCCAGCTTGTGACTGATTATCATTCACCTGTGTGGGAATCTGCATGTCTGCTCCCATTGGATGACCTCAGTATAAAGAGTTGCTTCCTGCAGTGCTCCATGGGCTATCATAGTCTCAGATTCAGTCTGTTACTTTGTCTGGGCCACCTCCGTTCCTAGATCTCGTGTGGACTGCACTGACTCCTGCGAAGGGGTCAGTGAGTCCTTCTAGTCCTGATCCTGTTTATCAGTTTTTGTTACTTTGCTAGTCTTGCATCATATATTGGTTTATCGCCGATATATACGCATACTAGCGCGTTTGTTATTTTCCTTGAATTCGTGTTACGTTAATACATCAGTGTCACTGATATATACGTACTCGAACTGTTTATATCCTGTGTTCAGTCAGTTTCCAGCATGTTTCGGTAGGTTGCGCTTAGTGTGAACACCCGTGCTTAGTTCAGTCCTGTTCCTGTTACCTTGCGTGGATTGCGCTCACTTCTGCGTAGAAGTGGCGAATCCTTCCTAGTCCTGTTCCTGTTACCTTGCGTGGATTGCGCTCACTTCTGCGTAGAAGTAGCGAATCCTTCCTAGTCCTGTTCCTTGTATTGCTCCAGTTCCTAGCTAGTGTTCTTTGCTTATGTTATATATCGGTTCATCGCCGATATATACATATGTTAGTCAGTCGTTTGTAGTTTCATTGATAGCTGTAATCGTAATACGCTAGGAAATCATACCTATTGTATATTTGTGTGTATTGCGTCTGCCTGCCTTGACTCTGCTATTCCCTGACTATTCTGTCCTGTGCTTGTGAGGCACGCCATCGCTGCAATCACATTGGCTGCCTCATCCCAGTCTGTCTTGTTGTGGACGCTTGCTGTCACGAAAGCAGTGACTAGTTTAGCAAGCGTTCATTCTGTCTACCTGTCCTGATCTTCTGAGTTCTGGTTAATGCGCTCAGCGCTACCTTGCGCTGAGCCGCTAAAGTGAAAGTATTGTTTGTAGCTGTTCGGATCTACACCTGCTCTGTGCGCCACAATCTCCTATTGGAGTTAGTCTTCTCCTCCACTAAACTGGGAATATCCTGGTTCCTTGTGCTTGTGTGTGTGTGTCCTTCACGTCAGGATCCGCAGTATGTGCTGGCCGTGGAGAATATACCACCGAGCGTAACAGATACATACACTACATGATACATACATAGACATATGCCTATAGTAGGTATTATATTGTGTGAGCCCTTCTGAGGGACAGTTAGTGACAAGAGAATATACTCTGTACAGTGCTGTGTAATGTGTCGGCGCTATATAAATACTTAAAAAATTTTAAATAGTGCACTTATATATTTAATCTAATTTAATCCTTCTATGTGCCTGTGAGTAGAGATGTCGGCGAACCCCTCACCCTGTACTACTTCCGGGTCGCTATGACCCGTAGTAGTACGGCTTCGCTGGGCCGGGGGTGCGAGTCTTTGATCGCGCGCCTGTTGCCGGACACTTTCGGACACGGATGTCATGAGTGATGTCACACTCATGCGCAGATAGTGCTCGGCAACAGGCGCGCGATCAAAGACTCGCACCGCCGGCCCAGCGCAGCTGTACTACTATGGGTCATAGCGACCCGGAAGTAGTACAGCCACATAGAGATTCACTCACATCTCTACCTGTGAAGCGACAGTATCATTGCATCAGGGAGCAAAGGTTCCACAGTATGCGATAGGGATGCTTCGAATACCACGGTAAATGCAATTTCCTCATTTCCAAATTTAGATTTCAGAAATCTGCATTTCCGCATCGGAATGCAGAAATACTAATGCGGTAAGTGGATTTTGGCAGAGACTGCGGTAATTTCCGTGGAAAATACGCTTGCTAATATGCTGTAATTTTAAGCCAATCAGAAGACTCAGAATGAATAAACCAATCAGAGAATGCAGATTTAGACGAAAATTTGGGGCGGAAAATCCGCATTACCAATATTTGGTAATTTTAAGCCAATCAGAAGACTCAGAAAGCCGGAATGAAGAAGCCAGAATGAATTAGTCGGAATGAATAAGGCAATCAGAGAATGCGGTTTTTCATGGAACTCCGCTCACCAATAGTCAGTAATTTTAATCAGAAGACTTAGAATTAATATCGCAGAAAGAGTAAACAGAGGCACCAACAGGATAAAAATTACTAGAAGCTTTAAAACTTCTAGGGAGTCAGTGGTGGACTTACCTCCCCGAAGCAGACATGAAACTGCCGTTTTTCAAACACATCCAAATTTATTCACATACTCCAGAAACGCGTTTCGCAGGTATAGTCCTGCTTCCTCAGGCAATAACAAGGAGGAGTATACAACTGTATAGTCGCGTGGCAACACTAGGCGCCTCTGTTAGAATGAATAAGCCAATCAGATAATACGTAAATTATGCCGGATGTAACGATTGTTGTAGCAAAACAGGAGTCTGGTTATTGTGTGATCTGCAGTATCACCAATAAGCCAGGCACTATACCTGATTATATGGTGATCTGCAGAATCACCAATAATGCAAGTATAGCTAACAAGGTAATAGCAAAAGTGTGTAGTGCTTGGTGCAACTGTAATACTGATTAGTTTGGCAGCACCTCACCAGAGGAGCTGGTGGGTACTGTCAGTAATGAACCTCACCAGTGACAAGGGCTCACTGGTGAGTGGAGTAGTCAGACAGATCGGATCGGCAACAGACAGGAAGATACAGTACAAAATTGGCAGGCAAGAGGATAGAGATATTTCAGGCAGAGTCAGCAACAGGATCAGATGGGCTAAAGTACAGAATCGTAAAGCGAGAGCGAAGTCAGAAGAGAGCCAAAGTCATACACAGGTAATCAAGCAATATAATAACAATAGTAATAATAATTCCTAGTCTTGTGTTAAATCCCCGGTTTCCTCCCAGATCAAAGCACACCAGATCTATCTAAGGTCTAAGTGCTAAGACGAAGCATTCACAACAGCAGACAGTTTGCAAGTGACTCCAAGCGGCTTAAGAAGCGGAGGCGACCCCTCGGCCACGCTTACACCCATCCACCAATCGGAAACGCCGAGAGTCTCCCCTGACGTCAGCCGACCGGCCGGTCAGCTGACGCGCCTTCTCCCCGCATAAAGGTCCCGTCTGTGCGCGCGCGTACACGACAAAGCCACCCTGTGAGGCACTGACAGTTCCCTCCTTGGCGTGCTAGACGCCGGAGGAACGGGAGAAACGCCCGACAGGGAAACCGAAGCAGTTGCCTGACTGCCTGACTGCCCGCAGCTGCCTCTCCAGAGATTGTTACACCGGAAATTTTAGCCTGAAATTTTAGCCGGAAATCAGCATTGGAATGCGGAAATACACGGAAGGCGGAAAGCGGTAACAGCAATTGGCACTGCGGAAAGTGGAATTATCGCAGAATCGAAAAATCGGCATTTCCGACCATCCCTTGTATGCAACCTTAAGGTCGCACAGATTCATTACCAGCCTTAGTGGTCCTTTCTTCTGCCACCACTCCCTTTTTAAGCATCGGTTAGGCTGTCACTTATTTTCTTGTGGCTGAGCCCTCAAGTCCTGTAGACTGGACAAATTAAAGCTAAGCGCAAAACCTGATAGATCTGTCAGATTTGTACTACGTACTGCAACTGACAGCGGCATAAGAAAAAAGTAATTTATACTGGATTTTACTGTGGGAGAAATGAACATTTATATACAATTTTTCATTATAGTTCTCCTTCAAAATACAGTTTTGTGATGTGGGGTGTAAACCACTCATCTAAATGCCCCAACATATACCAAGAAGCTCTGTTGGACTGAGGTGCCTCCATGTAGCAATAAATAGCTGAAACTTGAATAGAATGGGAAATGTGGAGCGGAGAAAACTGTCTTGTTACTTGAGGTTACAGTTTACAGGTTTGGTCTAAGCTGTGTTAAAACTTAAATAACTTTTGGCTTTAGATTTTCTGTATATGCTGATTTTGATATAAAGATGGTGTTTAGTTGTGGTTATAATTAATTTAAACTCCACTCAACTGCTGCGGCCTGGACAAAAAAAAATTTTTTTTAAAGGATGGGTGGACCTAAAAAATTCACATTTGCAGATGTTCAGGGAAGTCAATCAAATCTCAGATTTATGTCTATTAAAAGTTTGGATTATTTTACTTACTAGTTTGCTGTCTTTATTAGAGACTAGCCGCAAAGCTTGTTACATTAACAGGCGCTAGTTTGATGTGTGCCACCATATTGCGCATGCGCAGGGCCGCAGTTGCAACCAATGTGCATGTGCGCACGTGACCTCGGCTGTGAACCGCTCGCCCACAGACACAACCTCTGCCCACCCACAGCCATCCACATGCACACTACAATGGCACACACGGATGCAGGTAGACGCACACACCTGATCCCCGAGCCCCAAATTACCCTTACGCATCCCACAGGGCATTACATTGCCACTATGGGGCGCCTGGTCAGCACCGGGCGCAAAAGCCATCTGCTTCAAAGTAGTGGCCTTTTCTGCACTCCCTGGCATTGCAAGAGAAAAAGCGAGATTGTTTCACGGCATTGGCGTACAGTGGATATTGGTAAATTAGAGACTGCATCCAAAAAATGCATCTCTCTAATGACTTGGCCTCGTGGATAAAATGCTGTGGGTTATTAATATTAACCATGTAAATAACAGGCAATTCATTAGAGGGCAAAGGGAACTTGTCTCTCATTTTCAAAGGATATGTTTTACTTAATCAAAAGTAATTAGCAGTAATGTTTACATCAGGAATAAAAAAAAAGAAAAAAGAAAAAAAAACATTTGCTTCAAACATGTTTGTAAATGCAAAACCCCTGTTTTTCCAAAGACAGTTTTAGGCATATTACCAAGTTTTTGAATATGTACAAATTATGCCCCAGATTGTTGTATGCGGCACACATAAAAGGCAAGGGGATTGTTGGGAACTAAGAGATCTTTTCACATAAAATATTTAAATAGGGGGGTAATGTTTGCACTGCATATTTTGTGCTGCGTGCCAAATTACAGCCCCTGATATCCCCGTAATGACCTCATTCACAGCCAAAGTCTAACAACACTATTCCTTGAATGCACACCATTGCGTTGTAACAGAGCAACGTGGTGGAATACCACACTTCTTAACCCCTTCCCGACCCCTTAATGCCAAGGGGCGGTGGGAAGGAGGCACCATCAGGACTGCCTAACGCCAACAGTGATGGACTCACGAGTAGTCATGAGTCTCTAAAGTGGATCAGAGATAAACTTTTACTCATTGCATAATTGTGTTCCTTTCATATAGTTTATAGGGCATTCCTCGAGCCAAATACTTTTTTGTTTTTGTTTTAATACTCTAATTCCCTATAAACTAAACAAGCCACGCCCACAGGTTTTCAAAGGGCATTTTCAGACAGTAGCAAGGGCTTATGGGAGCTCAGTCTGGGCAGGAGGAGGGAGAGGCCTTACTAGCCAGAGATTTCAGAGGCAGAGGGGAGGGGGGATTTAGGTTTTCATAGGCTGAGGGCTGGAGATGCAGATCAGCTTGCCTGTGTGTAATGATTATAAACAGAACATGGCTGCCCTTGTATCACAGGAAGAAATTATCATATACTGTTGAAGCTGTTTGCAGCTAGATTTGCTGTGTAAACTATCTACATTTTAGATAAGATATATAGATAAGTTAATTGTTATAGTTCGTTTTTTATCTCGGATCCGCTTTAAGGACTCAAATTTGTGATTTAAATGAGGCTTAATTGCCTCAGCTGTGCGGCTGGATGACAAGGGGTTAGTTTCCCATAAGTCCGTCGTCCTCCCTGCGCTCCAAAAAGCTTGCACATGTCCTATTGGATGAGTTGCAAGCCTCACCATCGCACACTTCCTCCTTCTGGCTTGAAGGAGGAAGTGCGCGTAGTGAGGCTTGCAATGCATCCAATAGGATGAGTGCAAGCTGTTTGGAGCACAGGGAGGGCAACGGACTTATGGGTAACTAACCCCTTGTCATCCAGCCGCACAGCTGAGGCAAATAAGCCTCATTTAAATCACAAATGTGAGTCCTTAGGGACTCATGACAACTTCTGAGCCCATCACTGAACACAGATAGGCATCTGCGTTCAGTGAGTCCGGGAGGAAGAAAGTCCGGGAGGAAGAAATTAGCAGGGAACATACGTGGGCATGCGCAATTGTTTCCTGCCGAGTCACAGAACTCCATGATCAGCCTGCCAGCCCGCGATTATAGATGGCAGGCTGTTAGGGGAAAAAAAGCTGTTATTTACATTGTACAGCGCTGTGATCTAGCATAGTGCTGTACAGAGGACAACTCTGTCAAATCCCTCTCATAGGCTGATGCCTATGAGAGGAGAGGGAAGTATACGGAGCGCAGTCTAGTAGCGGAAGTACAGTGAGCGGCAATGGAGACGGAAGATATGCGACACACACAGATGCTGCGGCAGAGCTTCGGTGTCTGAAACCAGGACCAGGTGAATCGTTCCCTGCCTACTACCACCACTGCGTTAAAATCTAAACGGGGGGGCCCAGGTGAGGGAATCATCATGAGGCATGTAACTATTTGATTATGTTATTAAAGTTTATCTGGTCAGACCCACTCTGTGAATAACACCGCTACTTATTTTGTGTATTTTTGGGTCTGCCCATGACCCAGCATTACCACGCCCATGTTCCAGTGCATGACCACTCCCATTTTTTTTGATGCGTCATCTCCCTGTTACTGGCTGTCCTCAGAAGAGCTCACAATCTATTCCCTACCATAGTCGAATGTCCTACCAAATTATGTATTTATATAGCACTGTCATCTGCACAAAATTAGTACATGCGTATGTGAGCCCAAAATTGGGGGGGATTATTATGAGCACAGCACCAATGGAGAGCTAATACTGCAGTTGAAGGAGGGTCCCTTGGGGTCCCTCTAGCCCAAATGCGGTCGCGACCTCTGCAACCCCTAATGCTACGCCACCTGTTTGGTGGCTTAACCTTCCTGGCGGTAAGCCCGAGCTGAGCTCGGGCTATGCCGCGCAGGAGGATTTCTCAGGCCCTGCTGGGCCGATTTGGATCCTTTTTTTTTGCAACACGCAGCTAGCACTGTGCTAGCTGCGTGTGCATACCGATCGCCGCTGCTCCGCGCTGAATTGCCACTGATCGCCGCGCCATTCTTTGAACGGGATTTCCTGATCAAAGATCGCCGGAGGCGATCGAAGCGGGCAGGGGGATGCCCATAAGGCTCGCTACATATTTAAAAAAAAAAAAAAAAAAATAGTGCTGCATTGCCCCCTGGCGGTTTGTAATAGACCGCCAGGGAGGTTAAAAGTAATTTTATTTATACGGTGTTAAAATATCACCTAGGAGAAAATACTTAAATGAATAGAAGTCCCGGAGTCAGATCAGACCACAGGTATCTCTCATGTCACTGATGGAGATCAGGAGCTCCCAACATTCATTGCAAGGCTGCCACGTAACCCACTGCAGTGAGGTTGAATCAGGAAATGCCCAGGAAAGCACTTTCAACTTATGGGCAGCTGCAGTCACTGGAGATGAGCAAGCGTAAAAGTTCATATTTGTTTATCTCTTCCTGCTCTGACCATCCTGATCACTTCTTCAGTAGGTAAAGCTCATTTGGATTTCTCAGAATTAAAATTTCTGCATTTCCGATCGGAAATTGATATTTCGGAGCAGAAATTGGATATCGATTGAAATAGTGCATTATCCCATCTCGGTAGTTTTAGTCCAATCACAGAACTCGGAAGGACTGAACCAATCAGAAAATGCAGAATCAACTCAAAGGGCTAGATTCACTAACCGGTGCGAAGTATTAGTGTCGGAGTGAAAAGCCACTTAGTGCCTAAAAAGTTGCTTTGCAGGCCCTAATAGCCACGCAAAGCTACATCGCGCACAGCCCTGGGCAGTGCGTGCGCAGCTGGTAATAGTGCGCGATGTGACAATAACGGCGCACCCGCTACCCCCGGAAATGGCGCATCGAGTGCCCCCGAAGTGGCTCATTAGTACGCCATTTTGGGGGCATCCGATGCGCCATTTTCGTTGGGTGCGATATTTACAGGGCAGCGGGTGCGACGTTATCGCACCGCACACTATTACCGGCTGCGCGCGCACTGCCCTGGGCTGTGCGCAATGTGTAGGCGCAAACCACTTAACTCCGTAGTTTGTGCCTTCTATGTCCTTAGGCTCACTAACCGGCTTAGCGCCAGTTAGTGAATCAAGCTGAACGTATTTGGCCAATCAGATAATACAAAAAAATTAAAAAGAATTATCGGAAAACGGATTTCTGCAGAAATAACTCATTAACGCAACTCTGTATTTTAGCCCAATCAGAGAACTCGGAAGCACTGGACCAATCAGAGAATGCAGAGTCAACTTAGAAGTATTTATTTGTCCAATCAGAGAATGCAAAAAAAATGACCGGGGAAAGAAAAAAAAAAGAAAAAAAAAAAAAAAAAAGAAGAAGAAGAAAAAAAAAAAAAAAAAAAAAAGAGTAGTCAGTATGCTGGAAATCACCCAGAACACCCCAGTGTTCAGAGATGTATGGGGTTGATTCACTAAGACAAATAGCAAGCCTTATCAGAGTTAACACACCTTATCAGAGTTAACACACCTTACCAGAGTAGCATAGAGAGCTCTATGAACGTATGCCTGCTAATTGGCAATGAGGAGCTCCACTCGTCCTGCCCTGTTACCCTTTCAGGTCCAATTATTTTAAAGGGCATTATCCCCACACTTTGATTGGCCCAATATGCTGCCTGTCAAGTTTCCTCTCAAGTGACAGGCAGCCTATTGGGCCAATCAAAGTGCGGGGATAATGTCCTCTAAAATGATTGGACCTGAAGGGGGAACAGGGCAGGACGAGTGGAGCTTGTTGTCATTGTCACTTAGCAGGCATAAGTTCATAGCGCTAACAGCTATCAGCGTTAATTCTGACAAGGCACGTTAAGGATGATAAGGCATGTTACTCTGATAAGGCATGTTACTCTGATAAGGCATGCTATTTGCCTTAGTGAATCAAGCCCTATGTCTTCAATGGCAGTACTAAAGAGTACCCGGATAGTTCATGGTAACCCAAAACCACTGGGGGAGTATAAGAGGCTAAAAGAGACCCAAAAAGACTTACTTTAAAAAAAAAAAAAAAAAAAAAAAAAACAATGCTAAATTATATTTTCAATGGCAGTCAAAGGGATGTTACCATTAGAAATGCTCATGAGAAGCAGGTGATCAGTCTGATCAGGTGATAAACATTTGAGGTTCTGATCTGCTGTCACCACTTCTTTGTTTAGGCTACAGAAAAAAAACAAAATAGGGATGCTCCTTTGGATCTCTCGAAAATGAAATTTCTGCATTTCCGATCAGAAATCAGAAAAACGCTAATCAGATTTCTGTGGAAATACCGCATTACGGCAACTCAGTAACTTAAGTACAATCACAACTTGCAGAGTCAACACGGAAGTACGTGGCCAATCAGAGAATCTTTGGAATCTGTCATTGGCATCGGCGGAAATCGGAATATCCAAAGAATCTTAAATCTGCATTTTCGACCATCCCTAAAACAGAAGCAGTGTGATTGTAACCAGAAAATCCAAGCTTTTCCACACTATGACATCTGGCTCTAGTCACAAAACTTCTCATACATGACTTAATTATCACCTAATTGATAAAAAAAACCTTTCAGCACATTTACAAGCAAAATAATCACTCAAAGTAAGTCGTTCCTGATTAACTTCATTCAATATTACTTTTCTTACCTTAAGGCTACTTACACACCAGGACGTTGCGTTTAGGGGACGTTATAGGGCACATAACGTGCCCCTAACGCAACGCCTAGTGCTCTCTGATGTGGATGTCAGAGTGAGCCGCGTTGTGCAGCTCACTCTGGCGTCCGGGATGCCGCGATGCGTACTTTTGGACGCATGCGGCATCACGTGGTCCCGCCCGGCCAATCGCCGCACAGAGCGGCCGCTCCAGGAAGTAAACACTGCACGTCACACCGTGCAGTGAATATTAATTAGCCATGTGCCCCGCCGTTCTCCACTCCTCCCCAACGCTAGTGAGCATGTGCCCACAGTCTAACTCGGCTTAGCCGCGCATAACGCACAGCATGCAGCACTCTCAACGGATGTGCTGCGTTACAATGTAACACAACGTGGGCACTGTGAACAGCCCATTGATTTTCCATTGCTGCACTAACATGCGCCTGTAACGTCTCACTGTGAAAGCATCCTAAAGGACAACCGAGGTGACATGTGACATGTGTATGTACAGTGCCAAGCACACAAATAACAAGGCTGTGTTCCTTTTTTCTTTCTCTGCCTGAAGAGTTAAACATCAGGTATGCAAGTGACAGTTTCTGTCTGGGTCAGGACTGGGTCAGACTATAGCATAACCCTCACTGATAAGGAATTCCAGCCATAAAATACTTTCCTGTCAGTAAATGGCTTCTGAAAGCAGGAAAGAGATAAATTCAATAATTCAAAGGTTTTAGCTCTGGCATACTTCAATGAAGGTGTCATTGAGCAGAGACCATAAAACAGTAAAAACTTAAAAACTAGATTTAAATATAAAATATAACTAAGGGATATCTAAAAAAAAAAGTCAATTTTAGGAGAAGGAGAATAGATACAATTGTTTATCTCGTCAGTTTCTTTTCACCTAGGATGTCCTTTAAATATATAATATGTTTGCTCTTTGGGAGCTTAAAAATGTAACACAGATCAGATGAAAACAAAGGAAATTGGGTGAAAAAGCTTTGTTAGTCATGCCCATTGACTTCCCCCAGAAGTCCTGCTACACACAACACACTGTTGCTATCCTTTTGATTTTTAGTCACAAGTCAGTAAATGTCTTTCTGTGTACCGCTCCTTCCCCCCCCCCCTCCCCCGAACTCACAGTGGAGTTATGTCAGTTTCATAGCAAATAATGCTGATTGGAGATCTTCTTTGAAACAACAGAACAATAGTTTTCATTGAAACTCCTTGAGCATTCCCTTTGAATACGGTACTCCTTCTCTTCAGGCACAGAGGGGCAGACAATAAAATCTTGGAGTTAGGCCAGAGTTGGCCGTGTACCCATGGGCCTTTCAGCACTGTGACAGGTCCTCTTTAAAGTCGTACATGAGTAGCTCATTAAGCAGTCTAAGCTCACACTCTGACAAATCCATCTCTCTTGCGTTCTGCGAGTTTGAAGTGGTCTAGCCTTCCATAATGGTTGTTACTGTAATTACACAAATGACACAAGTGATCGGCTCTTCTGTCACTTCCAGTAAAACGTGTCATCGAAAATTAAAAATAATAATCAGCAAACTAGAGATGTATCTTCCGACGCCTCCCAATGCTAATTTAATTTCCCCCAGCTCTAGCCAGCCTTCTAAACGGCTGAAACTGTTTTAGTTTACGTGCACTCCCTCGGAACGATGCTGAAAAGCATCCCTTGAACCCGGCAATTATATCGCAGAGAATAAGGGTTTATATAATTACATTAACATTCAACGAGCGCTCTGAACCGGAGAAGCCAAATTACAAAAAGGGAAAGGTAACTTCACTAATGCTGCATCTATAGACGAAGGTGCAGCTATGGAGATATGGTCCCAAGTGCAAATTGTACTCCCACCATGGAAGCAGGACATTTAGGTGCCTGTGGCAAAATGACTATTTTGGCGCCCCAAAGGCGCTAATGCAAAATATCAGCTATTGGTTGCCAAAAGTGGAAATTTGCAAGCCCAATAGCTAGCAGGAACTGGGCCCATCCAACCAAAATTTTTAGTTTTGATAATTATCATTTTGAAAATTATTGTTTTAAAATGTTTTTTGAGAATGAACATTTTTGTAAATTATCATTTTGAAATGTGTTTTAGAAACTCATTTTTTGTATTTACTTTTGCAGCAGTGGAAGAAGGGTTTTAAGGGTAGGAATCACAGAGGGGTGTTTTAGTGTTAGGCATCAGAAAGGGGGGTTTTAAGGTTAGCCGCCAGGAAGAGGGGTTTAAGGGTTAGATGCCAGGAAGGGGGTGGGTTCTATGTGAGAGTAAGGTTAGGTTTAGTTGTAGATAAATATCGGTAATAAATACCAGTGTTCTATTGTTATCACCACTATAAATATTTTTCTTGTGTTCATTTGGTGCCAAATATACAACAGTATTTATCATTTACATTTGTTACAGCTTCACCCCATGCTCTTTTAATACCTTTATTTTACCATATTTATTAGTCTAACAGATACAACACCAAAACTGGCTTTCCAAGGGCTGGGGTGAGCAGAGGAAAAGGAATGGTTTGGTAATTATTCCCACTATTCCAGACAGGTCATTATCACTACAGCACTAATTAGGAGCTAATGCAGCTATGCCGCTGTCTATAGAAAAGTGTAACGAGCAAAACTCTCCAGTATGTCAAGGGAAGAGTTCTTCCACATTTTCTCAGCCCATCTCTATGTGCATTGCACTTCAAAACAAGAAGAATAACAAAAATGTCTAGGCTTAGGCTTTACAATTTAATTTTAGTGCGTAAAGATTGGTCTACAGAAAACAATAATGTGGATGTTCAGTCGCTATTCAGTCATGTCTGACTCTTCAGTTCACCAGGCCGCTCTGTCCTCTTATGCTTCTTGAAGTCTGTCCAAGCTCATGTTTGTTGCTTTCATGATATTATATTGCCATCTCATTCTCTGCAGCCCCCTTCTCCTTTTACCCTCAATCTTTCCCAGCACCAGGGTCTTCTCCAATGAGTCCTGTCTTCTCATTATATGTCCAAAGTATTTCAGGTTCAGCATTGCTCCTTCCAATGAACAGTCAAGCTTAATTTCTTTAATGACTGTCTAATTAGATCTTCTTGCCATCCAAGGGACTCACTAACATCTTCATCAGCACCACAGTTTGAAGGGGCAGCCCCAGATTTACATCACAAGAGCCTATAGGCACAATTGCCCCGGCACCCTAGAATTCACCCTCCATGAACCTACACACGCCTGCTGAACCGCACTGCAAGTGTGCTTGCTGGCCCAGCTGTCACTTCTCCCTTACTTCCCTTGCCCATCATTGGTACCGTAGTTTCCGGAATATAAGATGCACCTAGGTTTAGAGAGCAAAGCACTAGGGGGAAAAATATAAACTAAACCTGGTGTGTCCATAGTTCAGGAGCGTTTTGTACATGACCTCCCCCAAATAGTGTCCACCTGAGTTCCCCATGTGTCCTATGTCCCCGCCTGTATCCCATGTCTCCCCAAGTGTCCTCCTGTCTCCCCCAAGTGTCCTCCATTCTACCCCATGTTTCCGCTGTGCCTTTCTCCCCCGTGTACATCTCCTCCCTCCCCTTTGTGTCTCTGTTCAAGCAGTGGCAGCAGCTTACCTCATCCATCATGCCCACGGTGTTTGCAGACATCTGTCTTCACTGTGTGGCTTGCTCTAGTGCCGGCTTCTAATGACGCTTCTTCATCCAGAGTTAAACTTCTCATGTATATGTTCCCCCTTAGGGATGTTCGGAAAGAGCAAATTTCGTTCCACCAGAATTTGCAGATTCCGCCAGCACTGAATTCCGCCGCCATGAAAATTCCGCCGGATTTTTTCGAAATTACGCAGAATTCTGGATTCCAGCAGAAAAATTGAAGTAATCGCAAATGGAACCTTATTTATGCTAAATGGTAGCCCATAGAACCTATTGACTGTTCCCTTGGTCCTTTTTTCCCTCCCTTCCTCCTCCCTTCTCTCTCCTCCCTTTCTCCCTTCTAGGGAATTGTAGTATTTTAAAAAGCCAGCTTCCATACCTTGGCCAGGAATTAAACCCAGGTCTAGTGCTTGGTAGGCAGCTCTTTTCACCACTATACCACCACTACAAGCTGAAGCGAGCCTAGCTTGTACCATTATGATATATCCAAGAGAAAAATGAGCTTGCTTAGGGATTTGTAGGATGTCAAAAGCCAACTCACATACATTGGCCAGGAATCGAACCCAGGCCTACTGCTCTGTAGGCTGCTATCCTAACCATTATACCACCAACACAACACAATCCAGAATTACGGAATTTTTAATTCCGGCGGAATCCAGCGACCATCCCTAGAGTCCCCCTACTTGTTGTGTACTAAGGAAAGTGCTAAAAAATAAATATATTAGCAATGGAATTTCACAGAGAAAACTCCCAAGGTGAATTGCACTAATCATGCTTCATAAAAGAACATACAGATAATGTTCATGAACAAAAAAGAAACCCATCTAGAGTCGTACACACAGGTGCAGAACTCAATGCATAGTTTATGGTTAATAACGCTACGCAAACCCTTATCCTCTAACAATTGTTATGCCTTCTGGCGTATAAGGTCACGATAGATAAATTGCACTTTCCCCGGAATGTTCACCTTATCTCAACTTGTTCAACCCGAACGACACCACTTAAAAGGGCATTGGGGGAAAATCCATTTAAGAGCTCATCCAAGTGGGAGGCCTCCCAGCTCTCTACTCCTTCCTAACATGATATTCCCAGACCCCGAACACAATCTCTGCTGTATTCAACAGGAATTTTTTTTATCATCAGCAGATCATTTTTGACACAAAAGGTATCAATTATATTTTTTCCCAGAATATGCTCCATTTCCGAGGTAATCCACAGGGAGACATATATGTAAATTCGTTATATTGAGTGTTTATGCCTCAGTAAATTTACCCATTCTTCCCATAGGGATCTGTACTCCTGCAACCCCCCCTCTTTTTTTTATACCTCGACATATATGGGAGGCCATTCAAGGATGTGATTAGGAGACATGCTCTGTGATCTCATCAGTATATGATAATTCCTATAGTTCTTCAGCCCTACTGAGGCGCTATGGCTAAATTGATACAGACACAGCACAGAGTTAATATCAAATTAACTTGCCTTGCCAGAATCACTATCAACGTACACATATGCATTATTTAATTCATACCTTTTTTTTTCCTTGGGAGGATAAGAGGATCCTGTGCCAATTACATGACATTGGAAGAATGTAAGTACAAGAACAAACCTTCATTATTCTGTATAACCTCAGGTAAGGGGCTTATATTCTTTTTCAGATTTTTGTCTGAAGAACATCATTGGAATTGTTTCTGTAGGGATTCACACAAACCTTTGGACAACACTCAGATGCGTTCTTGTTTATTTGCGATGACTTCACAATTTATTCATAAAGACTGATACACCCACAGGTACTTCACTTAGCCAGCCACATTTCAGCAGTTCATACGCTCAACTAAGGACTCTGTTGAGAACACAGTTCTAATACTATGTACTAGATCTCATTCCAGGCTCAGTTCTTCAACAACATGGATTCAACAAGAGGTTGGACACATTCAGCCGTGTACAATTAACTTTTACTTCTGAGTTTTCTCCTAGGGGGGATATTGAACACTTTGTCAATAAAATGCCCTTTAAACTAGGGATGGTTAGAAATGCCGATTTCGCAGAAATTCTGATTTGTGGCAATTCCGATGACCAATTCTTCAGATTTTTGATTTCTGTTTTCCATTCCAATTTCTGAGTAGTCTTTTTTTGGACATTGTTTTGCATTCGTTGATTGTCCAAATACTTTCAAGTTGACTCTGCATTCTCCGATTGGTTCAATGCTTCCGAGTTCTGAGACGGGTCTAAAATTACAGAGTTGTGGTTATGCAATATTTCCGCAGAAATGCGATTTCCGTTTTTGAAATGTCTTTTTCCGTCATTTTTTTTTTGCATTCTGTGATTGGCCAAATACTTCCGAGTTGACTCAGCAGTCTTTGATTGGTCCAATGCTTCTGAGTTCTTTGATTGGGCTAAAATAACCGAGTTGCGGTAATGGGGTATTTCCGCAGAAATCCAATTTCCATTTTCCAAGATCAGAAATGCCACTTTCTGATTGAAATTTCATACATTTTATTTTCACAGAATCCGAATTATCCATATTTAGAACCACCAACAAGCAAGAAAATACTCATAACCAACTTGATCGTACGTTTTCACTCACATTTTGATACTTTTTTCAAGTACAAAATGCCGAAAAGTTGTTTTCAAGAGAAGATGAAAAATGATCTTCTAGAAGAAAACTTAGGAGAAAAAGTGAATTGAATATGGGTCACTTTCCAAAGATTCCGGTCATGTTGTCATGACTTCATCTAGCAATCTCAGCACTTGGCAGATCTGTCAGCTGTACATTCATGCAGTGAACTCCAAAACCATGATAAGCCTGGAATATTGACAAACTTCACACTGTTTTCATATATTCTGTCCCTGCCAGTGCTGCCACCATCTGTGTGCCTCAGGAGAAATCAACAAATGGGGAACAGAGGCGCCAGCAGGGTACAAGTGGGTAAAACCTTTAAAATTTGCTTGGAGGAAGCTGTGGACCTACCTCCATAAAGACTGTCTGTATAATAGTAATCACATTTATTATATAGTACCCCAAAAGTGCAACACGTTTCGCAGGCCACGTCTGCTTCATCGGGCAATAAACGTGGGGACAAACAGAATTTCAGCAGTAGCAGGAGTAGTGCCTCAGTCAGGAGAAATCAAGATTAGGGATGTTCCTTCAGTTTGCGGGAAATTTAAAGAGAATCTGTACTCTAATATTCTTACAATAAAAAGCATACCATTCTATTCCTTATTTTCTCCTGTGCCCCTCTGTGCTGTTTCTGCCACTCCCTGCTGCAATCCTGGTTTGTAATGAACAGTTTTAGGCAGTGTTTACAAACAAAAGACTGGCTTCTAACCACAGTATCATAGGCTGAGAACTAGCTTACTGTGTGACTCATGCAGAGCTTGGAGGGGGTGTGTAAAGCTTCTGCCAATGACAAGCAGTGCTGCACATTCCACACTTTCCAGCCTCAGCCCGACAGACATGACAGAGGAAAGGAGATAAGATTAATTACAGAGACAGCGCAAGTAGGAAAGGCTGCAGTAAGACAGGCCACATTAGAACAGGTATAGGAACTTATAGGATAGAAGAAATAAGTCTTAAAATTTTGTTACAGAGTCTCTTTAAGTTTCTACATTTCCAATCAAAAATCATTATTTCTACATTGCAGCAACTCAGTAATTTTAGTCCAATCACAGAACTTGGAAGCATTAGACCCATCACAACAGTTAGATACTACTGACTACTCCCGGGTCTTGTGATTGACCTAAAATTTCCATGGTATTCTGATTAACGCAGTAAAATTTTCCATTTTCCGATTGATCCAGTACAGTACCAGTCAACCCGGAAGTATGTGGCCAATCAGAGAATGCAGAGTCAACTCGGAAAAATGTGGCCAATCAGAGGATGCAGAGTCAACTCGGAAGTATGTGGCCAATCAAAGAATGCAGAGTCAACTCGGAAGTATGTGGCCAATGAGAGGATGCCGAGTCAACTCGGAAGTATGTGGCCAATCAGAGGATGCAGAGTCAACTCGGAAAAATGTGGCCAATCAGAGAATGCAAAAAAATCACACACACACACACACAAAAAAAAAAAAAAGAAAATCAGTCCAGAAAAACGTTTACACGCCCACCGCAGCGTGTTCCAAATAACCACCGTGGAATCCCGACCGGATCACCATCCAGGACCGTGAGAATATTCATGCAAGCCAGACCCCCGGCGTAAGAGGGACACAAGCATGACAGCTTGGAATCCTATATAGGTTTCTTCAGCCTCGACAACCAGGTGAGACCTTTCCTATAGGGCCTAGAGCCCTCACCTACTAGTATCACAGTGTGCGCTTTTTCTCCTTTCTGTCTCCATGATCCAACGACATAATAGAGATGGTTTTTAGAACTTTGGAATGCCCTGCAAAAGTAAAGTACAATTTTTTTTCTGGGTTTGTAAAGAAGCACAATTTGAAGTTTTGGCACAAAATTGAAGCTTATTTGAAAATGAATTTGAAATGTTGCTTCAAAGAAAATTTAATTATAAAATACCCTTAATAACAATTATGCTCTAACAAGTTTTTATTTTTATTTTTTTTCTGAATAGGAGTGTAATTTTACTTTAATTAAATTTACTGTTTAATCATGTCTGTGGAACATTAACGTTGGTTTGTATTTAATATGCCGAGATATTTTTAAAAATTTTTAAACCATTTTAGTAACACGCCACCTAAAATAGAGAATGTTGCAGCCTGAATGTGATTAGGAAACACGATTCCCTAAATTAAACATAAAGTAAACTGATTAAATAAACAGTAGAAGCAGCGGATGGCAATCAATGAATCTTTCTTGGAAAGTATCCCAAATTTCGTGAACATCTACTGTCTGTACTTTGATGGATTTTTTATCTGTTTCTTATTATAATTTAGCTCCATTTCAGAGACGTTATTTCCTTATTTCAACAGACAAAATAGTGGAGACTGAGGTAGTTTTGCATGCTATAAAACAGCCAAAAACATCGACATAAAATATATTTAATGATTATACTACAACATCCAAAGTAAATAAGCAGTCTTTTTTCTAAGTAAACCACGTACCTGTCCCTCAGAACACATCGCAGACATAGTTATATGAGAAAATGAGATCAACTTAAAAAATTAATTGGATAGTTCCCCGCTATTTGACAGGCTATACGCTGGTAGGACGAGCTATGGCGCTCAACCTGTACCAGAAATAGATTTGGTACTTTTTAACAGACAATCCATGTTCACGTTTGCAAAGCATATTTTAACTGTGAAATGATGAATACATTGTCTCGCAAAATAAAATTTACCAGATACTTATTGGTGTTTGGAGTCATTTATAGAAGGTTAGAGTAAGGGCCTGTTTCCACTACACGCAGATTCTGCATGCAGAAAACTGACTCCAATGAATGCCTATGGGCCTGTTTCCACTGAACGCAATTTTTCTGATGCAGATTTCCCATAAACTGACTCCAATGAATGCCTATGGGCCTGTTTCCACTGAACGCAATTTTTCTGATGCAGATTTCCCATAGGCATTCATTGGAGTCAGTTTTCTGCATGCCGAATCTGCGTGTAGTGGAAACAGGCCCTAAAGAACAAAATGTTTCAAAAGTTTCATGAACAGCAATTCTTTTTTTTTCCCCCTATGTATCGTACTTATTTTTAGGAGGATGCACTTGCATATGTCAAGATCATTATGTATTACAGCCACTCAGCAGGGGCGGAACTATAAACTATATGGGGCACCCTAGCAAAAAAAAATAGTGGGCCCCTACCTGCCTTCCCCCAGTAGCTAGTGTAGCCAGTGCAACAATTGGCTGGATAGTGTACAGGTTAAGGGCTCTGCCTTTGACACAGGAGACCAAGGTTCAAATCCTCCTGGCTAGGGTCAGTACCTATTTAGTAGGAAGTCCTTGGGCAAGACTTCCCAACACTGCAGGGGGGCCCCTCGAGCTTTTCCTAAGTGGCTGCAGCTCTTGAGCGCTTTGAGTCCAACAGGAAAAAAGTGCTAAACAAATGTTAGGATTAAAGGATTAGAAGATTCCCCCTTCCTAGAAAGTGACTCCCCCCCAGCAACCACATCTCATATTGCACTGCAAAGCAGAATACTTTTTTTAATCCAACTTTTTGTTAAAGTGGGATGAAGTACATATTTAATCAATAGTCTGAGGCCCCATTTACACTTAATCAGTTGCTTTCAGTTATAACTGAAAGGACAATTGATTTTCAAAGTAAGGCCAATGGCTCAGTTTACACTATACGCGTTTTAACTGAAAGATTTTTCATAATGTACTGCTATGGAGAAGGAAAAAAAAACATGTACCAACTGATTAACCTGCCTGTCGTTCTGCGTTTTTTGCACATTTTTTTTTATATATTTCATGTAGCTAGTCTAGCGCTTGCTACATTATTCCCCCCTCCCTGCGGCATTTCTCCCTGCCCTCCGATCGCCGCCGGCGCAATGGCCCGTCCGGAAATCCCGTTCTAAGAACGGGATTTCCTTCAGGGTTTCCCCCGCCGCCATGGTGACGCACGTCTGGACGTCAGTGACGTCATGACGTCACAGGGAGACCCGATCCACCCCTCAGCGCTGCCTGGCACTGATTGGCCAGGCAGCGCACTGGGTCTCGGCTGGGGGGGCGCTATATCGTGGCGCGTAGCGACGGATCGGCGGCGATCAGGTAGGACACGCAGCAAGCAAAGTGCTTGCTGCGTGTTTAAAAAAATTATTCAAATTGGCCCAGCGGGGCCTGAGCGCTGACCTCCGGCGTCTCTGGACGAGCCTAGCTTGTCCACAACGCTAGGGAGGTTAAGAGCAAATGGGGCCTAAAGCAGCACTGGGCAAACTGCTGCTGGGTAGCCAGATTCTACCCCTCTCTCCCTCCCTGCAGAGTTTCAATTGGGCACTATGGCCAACTCATTTTATTGCTTCCAGCGTTGGGTCTCCATGGCCACAGTGCATCATGTGACACGCCGTAAGGAAGTGCAAGTGTGTAATATGCTGACACATCCTGATGGCGTGTCACGTGGCACCGTCACATAAAAAGGAATGTGGCCCACTTTGCCCAGGCATGGTCTAAAGCACTAAATGCAGCATAAAACTAATAGAAAAAAAAGATATAATGGTTTTGAAGCTACTAGAAAGGTTAGTATTCAAATTTCTACTTCACCAATAAGCTAATGAATTAGATTTTGCGCTGTACCAAAATGATCAGATTGTGTTTAGCTACTCTGAGCTGCGTAAATAATGCAGAAAATCTTGCTATACTGATGTGTGTGTGTATGTGTGTTGTATGTACTCTGTACTGCAGTGTGTGTGTGTGTGTTGTATGTATATACATGTATGTATGTGTGTTGTATGTGTGTTGTATGTATGTATGTATGTATGTATGTATGTATGTATATGTGTGTTTGTTGTATGTATGTATGTATGTATATGTGTGTTTGTTGTATGTATGTATGTATGTATATGTGTGTGTGTTGTATGTATGTATGTATGTATGTATGTATATGTGTGTGTGTTGTATGTATGTATGTATGTATGTGTGTATGTGTGTTGTATGTGTGTATGTGTGTTGCATGTGTGTATGTGTGTTGTATGTGTGTTGTATGTATGTATGTATGTATGTATATGTGTGTTTGTTGTATGTATGTATGTATGTATATGTGTGTGTGTTGTATGTATGTATGTATGTATGTATGTATGTATGTATGTATATGTGTGTGTGTTGTATGTATGTATGTATGTATGTGTGTATGTGTGTTGTATGTGTGTATGTGTGTTGTATGTGTGTTGTATGTGTGTATGTGTGTTGTATGTATGTATGTGTGTGTGTTGTATGTGTGTGTGTGTGTTGTATGTGTGTGTTGTATGTATGTATGTATGTATGTATGTATATGTGTGTTTGTTGTATGTATGTATGTATGTATGTATGTATGTATGTATGTATGTATATGTGTGTGTGTTGTATGTATGTATGTATGTATGTGTGTATGTGTGTTGTATGTGTGTATGTGTGTTGTATGTGTGTTGTATGTGTGTATGTGTGTTGTATGTATGTATGTGTGTGTGTTGTATGTGTGTGTGTGTGTGTTGTATGTGTGTGTGTGTTGTGTGTGTTGTATGTGTGTGTGTTGTATGTGTGTGTGTTGTATGTATGTGTGTGTGTGTGTGTGTGTGTGTGTGTGTGTGTGTGTGTTGTATGTGTTGTATGTGTGTGTGTTGTATGTGTGTGTGTTGTATGTGTGTGTGTGTTGTATGTGTGTGTGTTGTATGTGTGTGTGTTGTGTGTGTGTGTGTTGTGTGTGGTGTGTGTTGTATGTGTGTGTGTTGTGTGTGGTGTGTGTTGTATGTGTGTGTGTTGTGTGTGGTGTGTGGTGTGTGTGTGTGTGTGTGTGTGTGTGTGTGTGTGTGTGTGTGTGTGTGTGTGTGTTGGGGGGAGGGGCAGAGAAAGATAACTTACTCTACATTGTTTGCACAGAAATTACTTATTTACAAGATGATCTGTTATTTGTCCTAAAATCAGCAATCTTAAAAAATTAACTTCAGATAAGTGCAAACAGGACATTAGACCAATCCTTTTAGCCCTTTTCTATTTTCTATTTTGTATTTGTCGTGTTTAATGTTTAAGAGTAAAAACAAAATTTTGAGTTCCATAGCACTTTACCTCACCACCAATAAAGCAATTATTACTCTTTATGTATAGATTATGACCTTAACCAATTCTTTTCTTTTCTCCTCTTTACTTTAAATATTATTTCTCTATCAGGCTGGGTCTTCTTTTCTCTCCACTGTAGCGGTGCTCTGTTCTGCATACCTGCGTGTCGCCCCTACACCATTCCATTTTTATAATAGTTGATCAGAAAAATCCACTCCACTATATAAGTCCCAATCGACTTCTGTATAAACTGGTCATTTTATTGGATGGTGTGTGGCCACCTTTACATTGATCAACTGAACCGGTTTCCAAATAGGGGGAGGGTAGCTAGAGATGGAAAGTAAAATGCAGGAGAGAGGAGACAATTGGGTATCCTGCCCCCTCCCCAACCCTGGTGTAGGGGGCTATTGTCCTGTCCAGGGCCGGGCTGAGGCAGAGGCGAGAGAGGCTCCAGCCTCAGGGCGCAGTGTAGGAGGGGGGGCACAACTCACTCAGCTATCATTCCCCTATTGTATTTGAAGCAGAGAGAAATAAGAAAAGGGGATACATGGCAGTGACTGCAAGCCAGATAACTAGAGATTAGGGTATTGGGGTGGGGGGTTGGGTCACCTCTTAGTCTAATAGCACGGCTGGGGTGGGAGGGATGGAGGGGCGCACTCTTGGGTGCTGGAGGACCTTGTCCCAGCTATGGTCCTGTCCATGACAGTCAATATGTTCTAGACTTTGGAGGGGGTGGGGGAGGATGAAAAGGTTTTTTAGGCACATTCAGTTAGTAATGTGCTGTTGGAAGATGTCTGGGGACAGGGGCGTAGGAATAGGCCCTGCAGCCCCTGCGCCCGCGGGGGGGCCCGCCCCCCCCCCTGGGGCCCGCTCGGGGCCGTTTTGTGGGTGCTGGAGGGGTGGCAGCATGAGGGGAAAGCCTTGCCCACAGTCGGCGGGGAGAGGGGTAGTTCCCCCCTCTCCCTCACCTCGGGGCTCTCCCCTCTGCGCTCCCCTCCAGCTCGTAAGTGTCTGTGGGGCTGTGGTGGGCAGCGAGCGGCGGGCAGATACATACCTGCTTCCGTGCGTTCCATCGGAGACTTCTCCCTCTAGCGGCTGACGTCACTTCCGGAAGTGACGTCAGCCGCTAGAGAGAGAAGTCTCCGATGGAACGCACGGAAGCAGGTATGTATCTGCCCGCCGCTCGCTGCCCACCACAGCCCCACAGACACTTACGAGCTGGAGGGGAGCGCAGAGGGGAGAGCCCCGAGGTGAGGGAGAGGGGGGAACTACCCCTCTCCCCGCCGACTGTGGGCAAGGCTTTCCCCTCATGCTGCCACCCCTCCAGCACCCACAAAACGGCCGCGAGCGGGCCCCGGGGGGGGGGGGGACGGCCCGCTCAGAAAATCTGCAGGGGGGCCCGGTGGGGCCTAGTTACGCCCCTGTCTGGGGACAGCTGTACACACTTATGGAAAGGTGTTTTTCCCCCTCCCTTTGCCATATAAAAGTCTTGCAGGCCATTTTTTTTCTTTCCTAAAGATAGGTGAAAAGGATGCTGGGGGATCGATGTCATAACTCCACTCCCAATTTCCTGCTCTCAGCCCACAACCACTGTGAAAAGAGATGTAATTAATCCAGGCGAAGACAAGACATCTGAAATAGGAAATATAACAGACATGATAAGACAGGCTACAAGCTGTTCTGCTGTGTCGCCTCTCTCCTACACATTGTAAAAAGAGACATAATTGGAGCCAGGCAGGGGAGGGCACCAGGCTTGAGGGAAGGACACAATGCTGAGGGTGTACTTGCAAGACATCAGCATGAGGAGAAAATGGAGGTGCTACTACAGATATAAATGTTTGTCTGTTCTATTCATTACAATGTACCAGATGTTAACTTTATATGTTCATCTAACTGTATACTGTGCATAGACTACATATATGTATTGTGAATTCAAACTTTTTTGTTTTGACTGGAGGTATTCTTTAACCTCTTCCTGCAAAAAGGACAATTTAAAGATCAATTTTTTGCACATTTTAGTAAAAAGCAGACGGGTGCTACGATAGGGGGTGGGGGGTACACGTCCCCTTTCTGACACCTATGGGCTGGCGGATAGTAGTTAGGTGAGCTTAAAGTAAACTAAAAATATATCTCTTGTCAAACATGTAATGTAGCTGTAATATTGAATTTGTTTTTGTTCTAAAATATAAGCTTTTTGTTATTATTCTTTTAATTATAAAAATGAGTCATTAGCAGCCTGGACTCCCGTACGCCTTGTTTGCAGATGTTATCAGCACCGCGACAGAAGGAAGGTAACTAACTGCTGAGAGTCAATTTACAACTGTAGAAGCAGATGGAACAGCTTCAGAACAGATTATTCAAGCAGAGATCATCACAGACTTTAACTTGTTTACTACCAATAGAGGCAGAGTGTAACAGCTGGGAATGATATGCCTATATCTTAAAACGGAGGTAAAATCATGGAAGCATTTTACATTACTGATCAGGGCCCCATTTTTGAGACATTTTAAGTACACTTAAGCATAAATTCATTACCCCCTTTAATCAGTTCACCAGATGCAGATTTTTTTTTCTTTTTCTCGCCACAAAAGTTATATTTTCTTAACTTTCAGAAGTATTTACACATACCGAATTTTAAAAAGGGAAAAAACTAAATGGTTCTTGGATATTGTCCATCAGGGTTGCTCATAACGATTTGCAAATTCGAATTTACCTGTAATCATGGGTTGTTTTTCATAAATCCAGGCTCTAATTCGAATATCGATACCGATCCCGAATTCGAATGTATCCGGATAGTGACGCTCGAATTCGGCCGTGATCATGAATCCGGATTGTGGTATCCAGGGGATGACGTCATCGGGCCAATCAGAAGACCCCCAGCCGAGGCCCTAGCAACCAATCATAGGAGGGGAGCCTGGTCCTCCCTTCCTCTATATAAGGCGGCGGCCATCTTAAGGAGCTCGTCCTTGCTTGTGACTCTGCTGTACTGAGAGCATCTCCAATGCTGCTGTTCGTCAGAGCAAGTGCTTTCCTACTGTTAAACACAGCGTTTTTGCTAATTTTCACCTCCTACACATTCATATTATTGATTTATAAACTCCTCCTCCTCCTCCTTGTAGGGAATTGCAGTTTTTCAAAAGCCAGCTTACATACCATGGCATCATAATGGTACATGCTAGGCTGCCTTCAGTATGTAGTGTTGTTGGTGGTATAGCGGATAAGTCAGCTACCTACCATGCACTGAGACCTGGGTTCAATTCCCAGCCATGGTGAGTTGGGTTTTGACATGCTAAAAAGCCTTAAGCATGCTACTTTTTCTCTTGGATTGATTATAATGGTACATGCTAGGCTGCCTTCAGTATGTAGTGTTGTTGGTCGTATAGCAGATAAGTCAGCTACCTACCATGCACTGAGACCTGGGTTCAACTCCCAGCCATGGTGAGTCGGGTTTTGACATGCTACAAATCCTTAAGCATGCTACTTTTTTGAGAGATTTAGAGAGAGAGAGAGAGAGAGAGAGAGAGAGAGAGAGAGAGAGAGAGATTAATCTACCTGGCTATCTTGGGTTTTAATCAGACAACTGTTGAACACAAAAGGCAAGGCCATGCCTTAAGTAAGCTCTTGGATTGATCATAATGGTACGAGATTTTTTTTTCCGAAAAATTCCACGGAAATACAAAATTTTCTGCGGAATTCCATTTTAGAGGTTTAGCAATTCCGTTCCGAACACCGGAATCCAGTGAGCATCCCTAACTGTATACTGTGCTAGGCTAGTGTTAGGTCTTTGTGCAGGCTAGGGCCTGCTAGCCTAGGTAGCCTTAGCCTACTAGCTTAGGTAGGTTAGGGATTATAGTTAGTTGTTGTGTACTACTAGTTTAGTTAATTTGTACTGTTAGTCTGCGAGTTTATTTAGTGACGCAGCTTCAGTACTGTGTTAGTTACTTTACAGGCCAGCATCTGTTGTGATCTGTGACTGCATCTGCCCGACCCTATTTATTGCGTCCGTGTGTGATAGAATTTTATTGTCACTGTCTGCCACACTAGTTATCAAACTACTGTCTGTAGACTTGGGGATTATAGTTAGTAGTAGTTGTGTTACCTACGTACTAGTTAACTTAATTTGTTCTGCTAGTCTGTCAGTTAATTTAGTGCCACAGCTTCACTACTGTGTAATAGTTACTTTACAGGCCAGCATCTGTTGTGATCTGTGACTGGCATCTGCCTGACCCTATTGATTGCATCCGTGTGTAACAGACTTTGATTGTCACTGTCTGTCACACTAATTAGTTATCGACTACTGTAGACTGTAGACTACACTACTAGTAGTAGTACTACCACTACTACTAGTACTACTACTACTATTTAAAAAAAAAACACTCAATTTTTTTAGTCACTCACCACCAGCCCAGACTATTTAATAAAGTTTTTAGCTATATATATATATATATATATATATATATATATATATATATATATATATATATATATATATATATATATATATATAGTAATTTTTATTGTATTTCTATATTTCTATATTATTGCACAATGACTGCCAGGGGTAGAGTGCGAGGCACCTCCAGGAGACGCAGCGCCATTGCTGCAGCCACTGCCAGCACCAGCAGGTCTGTGACTGGTCTGCCATCAGCCACTGACCGCAGAGTTGTGGAGGAGGGAGCAGAGGCGACAACTGCAGCGTGTTGCGCCCATCTTTGAGACGGGTCGTCGCCCGGGCCCATTGTGGAGAGGCTGTCGTGGAAATGATGGCGGAGCAGCAAGACACGGTTTCCAGCCAGACCACCAGCACCAGCGAGACCAGTGCCACCACCACGCAGCAGGCCTCCACCACCGCTTGAGGTCACGTCGACCCTAGCGATCAGCCTGCCCTCACTGAGCTTGCTCTTCACCCCAGAGACCGCAAGCGTTTTGAGGGATGTTGTGGAACAGTTTGAGGAGGAGATGATGGGGCATGCAAGGAGGAGGAGGATGTTGGGGCAGAAGATTTGGTTGGGGGCTCAGAGGAGATGTTTTGGGATGATGATGAGGCGGGGGACTGTCCCTATGTGCCACCACCACCACAGTTGGGTGAAGGCAGCTGGTCATCGGAGGAGGTGCCTCAGGCACAGAGGCACGGCAGCAGCATGGCGGCCAGCACAGGGCGTGAAAGGCAGGGGCCACAGCCTGCTGCTTCAGCTGCTACCATCCACACCAAACCTCCTCCAAGCAAAGGGAAAAAAAAACAGCCCTACAAGTGCAAAGGCAAAAAACCTTCTCAGCCCTCAAGCAAGAAGGGCAAGTTAAGATCTCAAGTCTGGCGGTACTTCACTGTGTGCGATGACGATGAGACCCATTCCATTTGCCACAGTTGCGGTGTCAGCCTGAGCAGAGGTCGCGATCTGAACAAGTTGGGTACCTCGCGCCTGCAGACCCACTTGCAGAGCAAACATTTCGAGGCCTACACTGAGTTTGTGAGGCTGAGGGACAGTGGCGCAGGCAGTGGTCAGAGCCAGACAGCCACTGCACAGCCTTCAGCAGTAGCAACAGCATCCCACCCTCCTGTTCATCCAGAATCAGCAGTGCAGAAACACACTGCTCCCCCCGAGCAACCAGTCCTCAGTGGCCTCATCTGCTCCCTGCACAGTCGCCTCCTCTTCCTCCCATGCAGGCAAACGCCGCCAGACCCTGCTCAGCGAGTCGTTCCCCGGTGTGACCAAAGTTCTGCTTCCCACCAACAGGCGCATCTGGGTGCTGAACGGGTTGCTTGCCCGGGCCATGTGCTCCCAGCTCCTGCCATACTCCTTTGTGCAGGAGGGGTGTGACACGAGAGCACTCCTACAGTACGGGATCCCGGAGTGGCAAATCCTCCCGCACAGCTACTTCTACTTCTCCCGCACGGAAATCCCAGCACTGCACCGCTTTGCGATGGTGAACGTGGGCCGATCGCTCGATCACGCCATGAGTGAGCAGATCCACGTCACCACGGATTCATGGAGCAGCCGTTTTGGGACAGACCGCTACCTGTCCTTCATGGCCCACTGGGTCAGCCTGGTGGAATGCACCAGCGAGAAAGCAGCAAGTCCATCCTCGGGCGCATCAGCGGCACAGTAGCCCACTATGTGGTGCCACCTAGTCAGAGGAGAAGCAGCAGCTCCTGCCACCAAGCTACCCCACCTCAACAGCAGCGTGAAGGCCCGCCACTGCCAAGCTCTGCTGTAGATGGTCAGTCTGGAGAAAAACAGCTTGACTGCAGCCAACGTGCTCAGCTACCTGAGGGAGCAGGAGAAGACGTGGCTGACCCCCAGAGGCCTCAGAGTCGGATTGGTGGTGTCCAACAATGCGGCCAACCTGCTGGCTGCCATCACCAGGGGATATTTGACCCACGTCCCATGCTTGGCCCATGTCCTGAACCTGGTGGTGCAGCAGTTCCTGCCCACCTACCAGGGGATGGACAATCTGTTGGAAGCGGCTCGGAAAATTGTGCGCACTTTCCGCCGCTCAGCCGCTGCCGCAGAAGATGGAGAGAAGAAAAAAAGAAGGTGAAGACAGTGAAGAAGAATAAACAAACAAATACAGAAAAAAAAAAAGTTTTCCATCAATTTTTTTATGTTAATTACAACGCCACATATATGTGGTTGCCCTTTAAAAAAAACAAGATGCTTTAAGGCCATTCGAATTCGTGATCACAACTCATTATCCAAATTCAATTTGTGATCACGACTCAAATTCTAATTCAAATTGAATGGTCATAATCACGGCCGAATCCGGATTTGACCCGAACCCGAATGTATTTGAATCAAATTTGAGTACATTCGAGCAACCTTGTTGTCCATCGATATTTGACTGAAACGATCATTTGATTGAATCTGCTAGAAATCAATACCATAAATCCTTATTGATTGACCTATTTGATCAACTTTGGTAAAAAAACAATCATGCCAGATGGAAGATAATGCCTGAATGGTAGTAGTGTTTGATTTTGGGGTGACACTCTCACCTGTCCGCTGACACACTTCCAGTGTCTTCACTCCATCGCCGGGCACTTCTCCCGGGCTCTTCTCTCCCTGCATGTGTCACATGACAATCACTGTGGGTTGAAGACTAGGGCACGTGCCGTAGCGCATCTGAGGTTTGGCCTCTATCTTTTGTCATGTGACACAGGAGTTCTAGGAGTGAAGAGACAAGGAGGAGAGCTAAGAGCAATGGAGAGGAAAGAAGACGTGCATCGGTGGACAGATGAGTGTAAACCCTGCTGCCTATATTCTGCATGGGGAAGTGGGTTGGGGTTGAGAAATAGATAGGGAAGACCTGGAGGGCAGGGATGAGCAGAAACTATGTCCAAACATAATTATGCATCGTAATTCATAATTATGCATCATAATTGGAATGCAAAGTTAGTAAATTACGCTTACGAAAATACGCATAACAATGTACCGCTATGCGTAATTACGGCTGTTATGCATAGTTCATATGCATACTAGAAAGTCAACTATGAATGTACTAAACTCGGATATTTTTGCATGTATGGATGTAATTATCGCAATAGTGATATTAGCGGATATATACACGTACAAAATTACGCATTGGGAAGGGGGAATGGACGCATGCGTACGTTTTGGCTTAAGCGTAATTTCAATATGTAATGCGTAGTTACATTCAAAATCCATAGATGAAAGCTAACTACACGTACATAATTGAGCTACGCATAATTGCGGAAAATTACGCTTAATTTTTCTTAATCTTAGTTGGCTACTTACGATCAACCCTACTGGAGGGCACAGCAGGCTGTACACATAAAATCTATTGAAAATGTGTGTACAGTGTGTAGAGGGATTCCATCAGATAGATCCCCCACTTATCAGATTATGATCTGAGAGGGATCTATCGTACGACCCCATTGTCCAGGGTACAGCCAACGTAAGTGTGGTTTATCAAAGTTTATTATTTTTCTTTAACCAAAAGATGCAAGACTCGAGATGATCCGTATGATCTACCCAAATTATCCTTCATGAGAATTCACAAATAACCCTGATGTTCCTGTGAGCAGTTTGTAAGTTTTTGAATGGCTGATTACAGTCATGTGACCATGTGTCACTTCTGCATCTTGTTTTAACCTACAAAGCTACAAAGACATTAAAAGTTCATGACCAGCTGATCAGAGGCAGGTAGAAGGGAGTGGGCTTTTATCTAGTTTGGGAGGGGCTTCCCAAAAAAACTGCAATACCCCCTTACATCATCATCAAAAGCCCCAACTCCTTTCCATCTCCTAGCCTCTTTGAGTAGGCAATAGATGGGTTCAGTGTTCACTGCTGCCAGCATGAACTGGAAGGCCATCAGACCACATGGGCTGCATCACTGCATTCAAACATCCTAGATTTTCACTTTTGCATCACTTTTTCTCTCTGTAGTGTAATTGCAGCTAGGCCTGTTCACAGTTAGAGGTATATGGGGACCCCAAATATCTGTTTTCAGCTCATACACAGCTATACCTAATTTCATTAATTTTCAGTAGTACATTTCTATGTCCAGCTAAGATAATAAAAAAAAAAAGAAGCAATTTTTGTTGAAAAATTTGTAATATAGAAATGACCTGGAGGAAGGAGTTTTTTGGTTTTATTACAATGTTGCTATGCTTTAACCACTTAACTACCAGCCGGCCTCTTTTTCAATGTATGCCAATGGGAGTTGCTTACATTGACCTCCCTGGCGTCCAATTTCCCCAGAATTTTTGTGCAAAAAGTGATAAAATTAATTTTTATAACTTTTTTTTTTCCTGTAACTTGCCAAAATGTGTCAAGTAAGGGTCTAGTATACAGTGCAGGAGAGTATTGATTTGTATGCAAGTCAATACTGTACACAGCATGTATGGACGGATAATCTGTCAATACCGCTAGGGAGGTTGAAAAACAGGGCAGGAAGACAATGCAATTGGCTCCTGACCCACTCACAGGGCTCTGCCGTCATAGAGACAGGCAGAGCGAGTGAGCTACGGCAGGGATCCAGCGGCGAGATTGGCGGGACCGATGAAAACAGCGGATGTGCACAGCGGCGGTTGATTGATATCTACGCCCTGGCAGCCAGATAGCCATCAAAACAGGGCATAGATTTCAATAATCAAGGTCCGGAAGTAGTTAATATTATACATGCTACTTTTTAATATTACTCTACGAGAACACAGACCATCTCCTAGTCTGGTATACACAAAAAGAAAGTTGATCAAAAACAGAGAACAACAAAACTTTAGCTTCCAATTAAAACAAAGGGATTGAAGTGGAACATTCCCATTAGCATTGTCTGCAGTGGTAGATTAAGCAAGATGGCCGCCTTCAGGCAACCTCTCTAATTTCCTTATAATGTGCATTCATAATTATATAGACGTGTGTCCATTAGTTGCCAGACTGAGATCTTTGCCTTTTTTGTCTGCAACCGCTGCCTCTTATGTAAAGCTTGAATTTGTTTTTCTTATTTTTGCTGGTTGCTACCATTTTTTACTATCACCCGACCTTGTTCACATGTTCTTGGCACCTGATTGATCCTGCTATGAGTGGCATTTTGCTCTAATGTGGGTAAAAGCTAAGGCAGAATGTTCCTCCCTCCAAAACCTGCCAAGAAAGCTACTCTATAGCCAAGTTCATATTTTCAGTTAAGAGAACAAACAATTATTTTAAGCTATCATGACAGTAAAGGTTAACTTACCGAAACCTGAGTTAAAGAATCTATCAAGATAGAGAAGGTCTATGTACCATAAGGGCTCTTTCACAGTGCGACGTTAAAGTCGCACGTTAGAAAATGTTTTAACGTGGACTAACGCACAGCAATACTAAGTCTGAAGCGCACTATGCGGGCACATCCGGGTGAGGCAGACTCATCTGACCAATGGGATGAGACCGACGAGGGGAAGTGATGCTACGCACACCGCTGACCAAAGCGCAGAGACGGATCTAGACCAAGTTGCCCCAAGTTGCGCCTGGGGCAAGGTCAGGTTTTGCCGCCTAAACGCCCATTCCCCATCCACATTTTGCCGCCTTTTTAAGAATTCAACAAACTGCGCCTGGGGCAAGAGACCCGCTTGCCCCCCCCCCCTAGATCCGTTCCTGCCAAAGCGGAAGGCGTATCTTAACAGGACTATGTAAACTGACAGCCGAGTAGCTAGCCACGCCCCTGATGAGTGACGAAGCTCGTAGGGTGGAGCTACCTCGGACTGTCAGAAGCACGGAGCACACAGCGTGGGGATTTTAGCTACAAGCGGTTGATTTTAAGCTGCAGTGTGTGGACGAATGGAGGGAGCGGAGCGGACCCAACGAGCCTGACCGGGAGGCACGGGGGAGAGCCCGTATCCAAAACTCTGAGCGCTGTATTTGCTCCAACACATTGTGAGTGCAATTTTATAATTAAACTTTATCTTAAACAAACGGAGCTGAACTATGTGAGATTATCTCATCCCATGAGGTATATTTGATTACTGGAACGGGCAGTAGCAGGAAGGAGAAGTGGAACGGAGGTGTCGATCGGGGAGGACATTACATGAGCGATCTTTGACCAGTTTCGCAGTGGTCAATTGGACGGGGTGAGTGCAATCACTTATATGAGGCTTGTTGCATATGCTATTTATGGTGGAGCGCTATCTATTACAACAAGAGAGAATACTAAGTCTGTGCAACATTCACAGTGCACACATTTGTGTGTAACGTGTAGCATTATTAGAAAGTGCTGCATGCTGTGCGTTATACACGTTATAAACTGCGTTGAACTGTTTGCACATGCTCAGTAATGACCTGGAAGCATACTTTTCATTGCCTGTATGCCTACTGTATGCGATGATAACGGGGCATAGAGTTGCGTTGTGACAGTTTTGGGACGTTGCGTTGTTAGTTTGCGTTACGACTTTAACGTTGCATCAAAACGCAACGTCCCACTGTGAAAGTAGCCTAAATAAAGTTAACTTCAAGACCAGGAAAATTCTGATGCCCAGTATATATGGTCAGTGAGTAGAGCTGGTGAATCAGATGAAAATAATTCTGACTTGCATACAAACTTGGTGTAAATGCTATGCCGTCTAATATTGGGCCATATAGTCAGGAATTGCATTTGCCCCATTTCTAACCTACTTACAATTTGCATTACATTTCCATGCAAGCTATAATATTTTATTTTTCCTTCTATATCTCTCAATCAATAAGATACTAATACATCGCAGGCTGATGCAAATTATTCTAATTTCATGTAAATGTATGCAGCTTGGCATTGGACTAATCAAAAGCAGCAGCTGGCGGATTGGATTGGATTAGTTCCATTTTCAAGCTGCCCCCCATTTGCATAAAATTAGCATACTATTTGCATATAGTATATGCTATTACACCCAGCACCCACCACCACTACTGAATGATTAGGAATCTATGAACCTCCATAGGAATCTCTATACCTCCTCAGCACAGTAAAGTGAGTCCCCGGTCCTTTAGTATTCTTTTCATAATATTTCCTAAAGTTAAAGCAATTACAGACTACCCAAACAAGAGATTGTTAACTGATATTGTTTAGTATTATTAAAACAGACGAGATGCGAAAATAAACTTCTGATACAATGAACTGTGTGTGCAGCTAAGTTTCCAGTAAAAAAAAATTCAGCTATCTATGCAAAAGAGCTTATCTAAGTTTTTTGACCCAACTTAGGTTGAATACAGTCCTGTTTTCTAAAGCACTTGAACAGCCAAGAAACAGTGACAGACAGCTTGAGATAAGGCTTTACTGCACAAAAGTTCAAAGGGTCATCATTTCTGCTTTGTTTTATAGTTTAAAAGATAGAGTGTGCTTTTAAAATTGCAACTGTGACAGTATGTGAGGCAAGGTTATTTAAAAAAAAAACTATTGCTATAACTTAACCACTTGCCGACCAGGGCTGTATTGGCTGATCTGTGCTGCGTGGGCTCTCCAGCCCGCAGCACAGATCAGTATTATGCCAGGGCGATCAGACTTCCCCCCCCCTTTTTTCCCCACCAGGGGGATGTCCTGCCGAGGGGGGGTCTGATCGCCGCCGGCCATCTGCGTTTTGCGGGGGGGGGGCTCCTCAAAGCCCCCCTCCGCAGCCATTTCTGCCCTCTGCCTCCTTACCTCCCTCCCTCCGTAATGCGCAGGACGGAGTTCCGTCCTGCGCATTGAAGGATAGGCTTCCGCCTATCAGATGCCGGTGATCCCGGCCAATCAGAGGCCGGGGATCGCCGATCTGCCTTACGGCGCTGCTGCGCAGCAGCGCCGTATGATGTAAACAGCGGGGATTTCTTCCCCGCGTGTTTACATTTTGCTGGCGAGCCGCGATCGGCAGCTCTCCGGCTGTTCACGGAGACACCCTCCGTGAACTGACATGGAAAGGCCGCTCGATCGAGCGGCCGTTTCCATGGTAACCCGCAGACGACCAGTTTACGCCGATCGGCGTTAGCTGGTCGTCAAGAGGTTAAAATAAAAAATATGAGACTTTTCTTTGCTACTAATGTTGTGTTCTCTATCTATACTACACATACAATTCATTATATCATACAATACAATACAATAACATTTCTATAGCGCTTTTCTCCCATTGGACTCAAAGCGCTTAAGGTGGCCATACATGGTACAATTTTTCATTTTTTTTCGATTAGATAATTTAGTTCGATTATTCCGTTAGATAGAATATAAAGATTTTTCCAGCATGTCCTATCATTCAAATTTCTTAATAAAAAAAAAAAATATTTTCAACTTTCATTCGATTCAAATAAACGGTAAAATCTAACATTTCTATTGTATTGTGTATGGGCACCATTAGGCTCTCTCAGATTCAGTAGTTGGTAGTAGGAAGAAGTATTCACACAACAGAAATTATACTTCTAGCAAATGTAAAACTTAACAGGTGGGTTTTCAGTCTGGATTTAAACACGTCCAGGGATGGAGCTGTCCTGATCTGTTGAGGTAAGGAGTTCCAAAACATAGGAGCAGCATGACAGAAGGCTCTGGGGCCAAAGGTTTCCAGGTGGACTCTGGGTATGACTAGATTATTAGAACCGGTGGATCTGAGATTGTGGTGATTACTACGCAGCTGTAACATTTCATACATTTTTTTTGCTTCAGGTTTGCTTTAGGGGATAACAACAACAGTGGTAAAATAGCCCAATCAAGGTTGGATGAGTGTACTTAAAGAGAATCTGTATTGTAAAATCGCACAAAAGTAAACATACCAGTGCGTTAGGGGACATCTCCTATTACCCTCTGTCACAATTTCGCCGCTCCTCGCCGCATTAAAAGTGGTTAAAAACAGTTTTAAAAAGTTTGTTTATAAACAAACAAAATGGCCACCAAAACAGGAAGTAGGTTGATGTACAGTATGTCCACACATAGAAAATACATCCATACACAAGCAGGCTGTATACAGCATTCCTTTTGAATCTCAAGAGATCATTTGTGTGTTTCTTTCCCCCTGCAGCTATCTTCCACTGAAGTGTCAGGCTGTTTCTTCCTGCAGAGTGCAGACAGCTCTGCCTGTATGTAATTCCTCTGTATGTGAAAGCCCAGCCAGCTCAGAGGAGGATTTATCCAGCTTGTAAAAGATAAGAGAGAAGAGAGAAGCTGCCCTTATCTAAATAATACACAGGCAGTGTGCAGAGAGGGGCCTGGAGGGGGGAGATGCATCACATAACCACAACACTGAAGAACTTGGCAGCCTTCCAGACACAGGCTGACAAGTCTGACAAGAGAGAGATAAGTTGATTTATTACAGAGACTGTCATAGTAGAAAGTGCTGCAGTAAGCCAGAACACATTAGAATAGCTTTTGGAACTTGTAGGATGATAAAAAACAGGATGCAATTTTTGTTACGGAGTCTCTTTAAGGGTGCTTTCGCATTACACATTGCAATATGTTTTAGTGCAAGTTATAATTAAACACACAATGGCCTCTATTCATAAAGCATTCCCACATGGAAAAGCGGACTTTACTGACCATTTAGCAAAGTGTCCATTCATAAAAGCTGTTTCCACATGAAAAGCTACAATTCCTGAGCAGTGCGGGAAATTACCGCCTTGTGCAGTGATTATCACAACACGTCACTGATGTCAATTCATAAAGATTAGAACAGGTGGAATGTGAACGGGATTCCCGACTGTTTAGATAAGGCGATAAGCCAGAGATAACAGGCAAGCCAATGGAGAGACAGACCTCCCAGGCAGCTGTAGTGAGAGGAGAGCAGGCAAGGCATTCTGGAATACCAAGGCTGTGTTTTTTAACCCCTTGGGTACCAGTTTTCAGATACATTTCACATCAGAAAGCCTGCATGTGTAACATTTCTGGAAGTTCTTCTAAGTTGTGGCAGTTAAATAGCTTGTTTAGAAAGACGGATAGACAGATTCAGAGAAGATTCAGGGCAAGGAGAGGCAGTTTAAAAAAAATGCACATGTAAAGGGATGCTGGGGCTGCGTCCTTTATAGTAACTCTGTCTCTTCACAGAGAAAATGTAACAACTCCGCAGCACCGCCAGTTTCGTGCGGGAATTCCCCGACCTATTATCGCAAGTGTAAACATTTATATGAATTAGCACACAAAAGTCTAAAATACCGATGCTGTGTTTTCCCTCCAAGATTTTTTTTCCGCAAATGTTTTATGAATAGAGCCTATCGATGGTTCCCCAATAAACTCACTCAGCCCATTGTTACTGGCGCATTGGCCACACGTGCATCGGGTCCCATTGTAATAGCGTGAGCCGAGCTGTGCGGTACCGCTCAGCGTGCTTGCTTTGTCCGTGCTACGACTGAATGGCGCTGAGGCACAGTGTGTTGCAACGCGCGCATTGCTGTGAGACACCAGTTTTGAAACCCGTTGAAATCACAACAGATTCGATGTGCTGAAGCCTGGCACACACCTTCAATTTCCATTGGCCAATCCCTGACCAATTTTACCACTTCCATGTAGAATGAGAGCTTAGCTACACAATCGGTTCATAGTTTTCAAAATCTGTTGGCTCTCACACTACATGGAGGCGGTAAAGTTGACCAGTGCTTAGCCAATCAAGATAGAAGGTGTATGCCAGGCTTCAGGTTTCGCACATACATCATTTTGGTTGGCCAACCTTACCTCTTCTATGTAGTATGAGAGCTTACTCTCATCTGTTATATGTACATAGTATGCAATACCTGTTGGCCCTTATACTGCATGGAAGGGGTAAAACTAGCCAATGATTGGCTAATCAAAATTGTGTGTATGTGTGTGTGTGTGTGTGTGTACCGAAAAGCTAGGTTCAAAGTGGTGCATTGCAGTGTGGCCCTATCACAGTGCATCGTGTGTTGCGTGGTTTAACGATGTACAGCATCCCAATGCACTGCATGCAGTGCGTTACTGCAAAACATACACATTAAACTGTATAAGTGAAGCATATGCTTCATTGACTGTATGCTTCACTCTATTCCTGTTGTTACTGGGAACACAACACTCACTGTGAACCTAGCCTAAAGTTGAGCAGCCCCTGAGGGAAGGAAGGGGGTGAGATTTTTCCACTGAAAAAGCATATACCGGTAGGTGGTTAACTAATCCTGGTACACACCTTCAATTTTGATTGGCCAACCACTGACTAATGTTATCACCTACATGTTGTATGAGAGAGTTAACCTACACAATCTGTTTATAGTATTCAAAATCTGTGTGCCCTCATTTTACCGGAAGTGGCAAAACGGACCAATCAAAATTGAAGGCATGTAACAGGTCATGTAACTAATCTACAAATACTTGTGCTGAACCCAAAGAGATTTACGGTCGGGATACTTATTTGGATTCTGTGGAAATTAAATCACTCCATTTGTGATTGGAAATCAGCGTGTCTGATCAGAACTCGGAAATTGGATTTATGCGGAAACGCCACATTACCACAACTTGCCGTAACTGTAGCCCAATCACCGAACTCGGAAACAGGGCCAGCACTTCCATAGAGGCAAAGGGGACAATTTCCCCAGAGCCTATGCCCCCCCCAGGATGCCCCTCCTCCCCTCCAGCTATGGTAACCCATGACAGTGGGGATGCTGTGTGTTTACTCTGTATAGGAAAAGGAGGAGATGTATAATGGGAACCTCAAAAATGCTTTTTAGAGGACTTCTGATGGACACATAATGATATTGTGTGATTTTGGGGGGGGGGGGGGGGGGGCTGGCAGCCGACTCAAGGGCCCTGGGTGTCCCCAATGTAGCTAGAACAGCCCTGCTTGGAAGCATTGGACCAATCAGAGAATGTAGAGTCAAGTCAAAGAAGACTCCTCTGAATTCAAACTTCTGCAGAAATACCGCATTACTGCAACTCAGTAATTTTTTGCCCAATCACAGAACTCGGAAGCAGTGGACCAATCAGAGAATACAGAGTCAACTCGGAAGTATTTGGCCAATCAGACATTGCAAAAAAATGACCGAAAAAAGTAGACTACTCGGAAATTGGAAAACGAATCAGAAATCTGTAATCGGCATTGGCAGAAATCGGAATTCCCACGGAATCATAAATCGTCATTTCTGACCATCCCTAATTTACGTGAATTGCTGACTCCAAAAATGAGGTCTCAGAAGTCTGGGAAATTGTTGGATTGTACCGTGGTCACCAAAATCAGCCTACTGCATCCTATCCCAAACTGACATCAAGCGAGAGCCATGATGCAGAGCTGTATTCCAGCTTCATACATCCTAGTATGGAAAGGGTGAAGTTTGACATATTAAAACTGAATTAAAACCAAAAAAAAAAAAATGCTTTTCCATTAAGGAGAATACAATAAACTGCAGTATTGCTCCACAGAGCAAAAGCCTGATTAATTGCAATGCCGACCTGCTTTGTTCTACCTAATAGGAAATTAGATCACAATAGGGATTTATGAAAATTACCTTGAAATGCTTGTGTTTTTCCGAGATTGTGCCCTCCGCCTAAATTATAACGCTTGCTTACAGAATTCATCTTCCAATTCAAAGGCTCTTCATGCTCGTACATTGTCCTGAAATGATAACCAGACACTTCAAGCCTTTCCGACATCAAAACAAGGAAGAGGGAAAAAAAATAGTAATGTGTTAAAAGTTCAAACAAGGTGCATTCAAATGATGTATTTGTTAAAGCTCGACGTCATGATAGATGACCGATAAATTTCATTTTATCATTCTGCTCAGTGGCATAGCTAAGGAGCTGTGGGCCCCGATGCAAGTTTTACAATGGCCCCGAGCACTCTATACATAACAAGTGATACGGTGCACCAAAACCTGCCAATGGCAACTACAGTGTCAGAGGTGCAAGAAGGGGATGGGGAACTGTTTGTTACTGATTACCACTGTTCAAAGTATCTATAGAAGGGATAATTATGAGCGCAGGACCAATAGAGAGCTAATACTGTAGTTGAGGAAGGGCCCTTCGGACCCCGATGCGGTCGCGACCTCTGCAACCCCTATTGCTACGCCACTGATTCTGCTCCATAATATATAAATCTGAAATATGGGGAGGCTTGCACACACATTGCCAAAGCATAGCAAAGGTGCGATGGGCCCAAGTTTCACAGATTAACTACACCCCATTTAACATTTGTTGAAGGATAACTGAAGTAAGGGCTGGTGCACACCAGGCGCTTGATTCAAAAAAGCGTGATAACTTCTATCACGGCAGTTATGACGCAATCTGCCGCGCGTGAAAGTTTGTGTGCATAAATGATTACTTCACGTGATAAATGAACGTTTGTGCACGATCACGTGCGTGTTTCACACAAATGTTCATTTATCACGCGGAGTAATCCTTTACGCGTGCAAAACTTTGAGCGCGACAGATCGAGTGATAACTGCCATGATAATAGTTATCGCGCTTTTGTGTATCAAGCCCCAAGAGCGCTTCTGAGCATTTTAAAAAATGCTTGCAATTTGAAAATAGAGATGGTTGGAAATGCCAATTTCCGATTCCGCGGTAAATCCACATTCCGCCATTGGCAATTACCGATTTCGCTTTCAGCTACCAATTTCCACATTCAAATGCAGAATTTCCGCCAGAAATCACGGAAATTCCGCCCGACTTTAACATCGATTTTCTCAAAAACTATAAGGTCTTTTTGAAAACTTTTTTTGCATCTTGTTCAGAAGATTCTGTTTAATAAACCCTGAAAATTTGGTGTTTCTAGGACTTACGGGGGCTTTGCTATTAACCGCTAAAATCGGTGGATTTTTACTGTAATGTAAATGCGGAAAATAGGCAGATGCAGATTTTCTGCATTTTACATTACAGTAAAAATCCACCGACTTTAGCGGTTAATAGCAAAGCCCCCTTAAGTCCCAGAAACACCAATTTGCAGGGTTTATTAAACTGAATCCTGTGAACAAGATGCAAAAAAAAGTTTTCAAAAAGACATAATAGTTTTTAAGAAAATCGATGTTACAGTCGGGTGGAATTTCCGCGATTTCCGGTGGAAATCCGCCTACTGCACTTGCATTACCGATTTCCGCATTCCGATGCGGAAATGCAATTTCCGATCGGAATTTCGGAAATTGCATTTCCGCGGAATCCGAATGAGCATCCCTTTTTGAAAACCGCTTGGCTAATAAAAGCGAATAGGATGGAGCACACCAGAGCGGCTCGTTTTTTCTCCAAATGCAAATTCGGGGCTGCAGCATCTTTGCGGATTTCTGAGGCAATTCTGCCTCAAAGTTAAAGCAGAATATAACCCTGCATTTCAACTTTGCTCTAAAATATTATTTACAGCATATTATATGCAAAAAGCATTTTTTTTTTACTAGACCAGCATTGGAAGGGTTAAACACAGACGTTTCAAGTTCCGTGGAGAGATATGCAGAGGTTCAGATTGTTACATTCTATGTATCTATTGATAAACAGTTACACACTCTTTGGCAGTCCTCTAAGCTCCTTCTCAGTCAGAGAGAGTGAGTCACATTCAACACTTAGATAAATTTCTGTAAACAAAATGTATCTCTTTTCAGCTTCGGATGCGTCTGCAGAAATCTCCAGGAACTTTAAAGCCCTGTGTAACCCTTCCAATGCTGGTCTAGTAAAAAAAAAATGCTGGTTGCATATAATATACTGTAAATAATGTTTTAGAGCAAAGTTGAAATGCAGGGTTATATTCCACTTTAAGTATAGGAAAGTGGAAAATCGCTCTGAAAAGCGGTAGATCAGAGCGATTTTCCAAGCGTTTTTGTTACAGAAGCTGTTCAGTTACAGCTGTACTGTAACAAAAAATAAAATATGCTACACCAAAACGTTCCCAAAAAAAAAATGCTAGGCAGGTGTAGAAAATCGCTCTGCACACGTCTAGAATCGCTCTGAAAAACCTCTTCAAAAAACGCTAGCATTTGCGGATACACTAGTGGTTTTTGGTGTGCACTGGCCCTAAGAGGGATATGGAGGCTGCCATATTTGTTTCCTTTTAAACCAGGGATGCTTACACTTCTTCAGCTTGTGATCTACTTTAAAAATTACAGGGGCAGAGTCATCTATTCCCCCCCCCCCCCCTCAAAAAAAGAAAAAATACCCTTCCTGTTCACGGTCTCATCTCTGCGACCCCTTCAGTGACACGCCACTAGAGGGTGTCATAGAGAAAAGATTGTGGACGGCAGAGCTAAAGGAGGACCCCGGCGGCACTGATAGATGAGTGATGTACATCTGCTTTTTAGTTCGACTTAAAGAGGAACTCCAGTGAAAATAATGTAGTAAAAAAAGTGCTTCATTTTTTACCATAATTATGTATAAATGATTTAGTCAGTATTTGCTCATTGTAAAATCTCTCCTCTCCCCGATTTACATTCTGACATTTATTACATGGTGACATTTTTACTGTGGGCAGTTTATGTAGCTGCTGCTAGCTGTTTTGGCTGTTAGAGACAGCTGTAAACAGCTAATTCCTGTCTGTGAACATTGTTACATTGTGGCAGTTTGCCCAGAGTACCACGGTACTCAGAGCTTCTTGTGGGAGGGGTTTCAGCACAAAATCAGTCATACAGCGCCCCCTGATGGTCTGTTTGTGAAAAGCAATATATTTCTCATGTAAAAGGGGGTATCAGCTATTGATTGGTATAAAGTTCAATTCTAGGTTGGAGTTTCTCTTTAAAGGGAACCTTAGAGGAATAATGTTATATTAAGAGACACAGGATTAGCAGGGGAATCAGGCAACTGGTATTATTTTAAAAGGAAAAATCCATATCCTTCTCAGTTTTTTTTCCCTTTAAGCAGTTTCATCACTTGGCATCCAGTGCGACTTCCACATTCTCGTCAGCATGCGTGATCACCATCTACTAAGCTGTCCTTTGCGATCAACCGGTAGAGCGCGATTGATGCATTGGTCACCCCTGTTTTAAACAGTACAGTTGCCTGGCTGTTCTACTGATCCTTTGCCTGATACCTTTAGCCAGAGACCCTGAACAAGCGTATGAAGATCAGGTGTTTTTGACATTATTGTCAGATCTGGTTCAGACACTACTGCAGCCAAATAGATCAGCAGGGCTGCCAGGCAACTGGTATTGTTTAAAAGGAAATAAATATGGCAACCTCCATATTCTTCTCATTTCAGTTGTCTTCAAGTGTATGTACTAGGGATGATCAATGAAAAGCAGAGGTAAATACGGAAATATTTTTATTTTTATTTTTTAATACAAATGTATGGAGCTTGAAATGGACCAATCAAATCCTGCCAAATTTTCCATTAAAAACTGCTGATAATCATGAATCAACTAAAAATTATTTGCATCTCATTGATCATTCACAATGGTTTCCACTATTACAACACAAATAGAGGTGACCATTACCAGTAGAGCACCTATAAATAGAGATGGTCCGAACCTCCGATATTCGGTTCGCGAACGTCCGCAAAAGTTCAGTTTAAGCGAACTTTCGCGAACCACAATAGACTTCAATGGGGAGGCGAACTTTGAAAACTAGAAACACTTATGCTGGCCAGAAAAGTGATGGAAAAGATGTTGCAAGGGGCATGTTGCACATTGAATGCTAAATTGCAGGCCTAAAGTGCTTTAAAACATCTTGCATGTGTATACATCAATCAGGGAGTGTAATTAGAGTACTGCTTCACACTGATACACCAAACTCACTGTGTAACGCACCACAAACAGCTGTTTGTGTAGTGGCGGCCGTGCTGGACTGGTGCGCACCGTGGCGAGAGTGCAGGCCGTGGCGGTTTTAAAGCCCATATGGTCGCCGGGCTGAGGTAGCTCAACGACAGAACAGTGACTATCCAGCTGATCAAATTTGGTCTGTCCACAATGAAGCAATGACCTTATTATCTTGGGTGTACCCCCCCGAGACACTCATATAGCAGGCAGTCATTGCTTCATTGTGATACGCAAGCCCCTTCACTGCAGCAAGGTAATGATCACGAAGGGGAATTGGCACATGTACATGCCTTTTGTTTTGTTGTTGCAGCTACAGTGCAGCCAGAAAAATTAGGCTGGCATGTACACGCACCAGAAAAATAAGTATAGCGGACGCAGCTAGCAGCGGCCTTAAAAATTCAGGAATCCACCTGGAGTCCTGGACCCTGTTGGTGGTGGCGGTGAAGGCAGTCAAGCGGCCTGTGGGCAGAGGTGCTGTGTGGGGAGCGACTTAGTCTTGGGGCAGGCAGTCACATGGCATGCAGGCAGAGATGCTGTGTGTGGGGACCGACTTAATCTTGGGATGGGCAGTAGCCCTCCGGGATCCATGCCTCAGTCATTTTGATAAAGGTCAGGTACTGAACACTTTTGTGATTTAGGAGACTTCTCTTCTCAGTGGAAATGCCTCCAGCTGCTCTGAAGGTCCTGTCTGACAGAAAGCTTAAGGCAGGGCAAGACAGAAGTTGGATGGTAAAGTATAGTTGCCAGCTTGTTCTGCAAGTGCTGCATCCTTTCTGCCTTCTGGTGAGTTGGTAACATGTCCGCCACTTTGTGCCTATACAGAGGGTCTAGTAGCGTGGCCACCCAGTACAGCTCATTCCCCTTGAGTTTTTTTATACGGGGGTCCCTCAACAGGCTGGACAGCATGAAAGACGCCATCTGCACAAAGTTGGATGCAAACGTAATATCCATCTCTTCTTGCTCTTTCTCCGTGACGTCAGGTAAGTCCTCCTCCTCCCCCAGCCACGAACAATACCACGGGAACGTTAGTACAAGCCCCCTGCGACGCCTGCTGTGGTTGTTCTTCTGCCGCCGCCTCCTCTTCCAAAGAAACACTTTCCTCATCATCCGAGTCTGACTCCTCTTCCCCTCACGACTCTTCCTCCTCCTCCCACTCTGTGATGCCGCAGGTGTTGAGGAAACATCTGGTTCTGCTGAAAAATGCTCCCACAACTGTTCCTCCCATAACTGTTTCTCCACAGCTTGACCCACCACTCTACGCACGGTATGCTACAGGAAGTAAGTGTACGGGTAACGGGTTAACGTAGCTGATGGTGCCTTCACTGCGACTCACCAGGTTGGTCACCTCCTCAAACGGCCGCATGAGCCTGCATGCATTTCGCATGAGTGTCCAGTTGTTGGGCCAGAACATCCCCATCTCCCCAGATTGTGTCCTTTTACTGAAATTGTAGAGGTACTGCAGGGCAGCTTTCTCCTGTTCTAGCAGACGAGAGAACATAAGGAGGGTTGAATTCCAGTGAGTCGAGCTATCGCAAATGAGGCGTCTCACCGGCAACTTGTTTCTCCGCTGAATCTTGGCAAAGTGTGCCATGGCCATGTAAGACCGCCTGAAATGCCCACACAACTTCCTGGCCTGCTTCAGGACGTCCTCTAAGCTTGGGTGCTTTGACACAAATCTTTGAATGACTAGATTCAGCATATGTTCCATGCAGGGTACATGTGTCAGCTTTCCCAAATTCAACATGGAAATGAGAGATTGCAGCCACTGATCGACCTGTTTGTTAAGAGCACACAGGAGAGCTGGTCCAGTGTGACTCTCCGCTTTGAGGTAAGACATGTCTAAGATGGCGTGACACCGTCGTACATGGCATGCAGCATAGGCCCTGGGGAGCTGGGGCTGTCTAGCTGGAGAGGAGATCTCAGCACCAGTAGAGTTAAACTGACACTCAGCCAAGGAGGAGGAGGATGATGACAGCGAAGAGGATGTAGCAGGAGGAGAGGAGGTGGCAGGAGGCCTGCTTGCAAGCCGTAGAGGTGTCACAAGTTGGTCCACTGCACAGCCACGTACTCCCTGCTTGCCATCGGGCACCAGGTTGACCCAACGGGCTGTGTAAGTTATGTACCTGCCCTGACCGTGCTTGGCAGACCAGGCATCCGTGGTCAGATGGACCCTTGACACAACGCTGTGTGCCAGAGATGACACCACTTGCCTCTAAACTTCACGGAATAGTTTGGGTATCACCTTTTTAGAGAAATAAGTGCGGCCTGGCATCTTCCACTGCGGTGTCCCAATGGCCACAAATTTACGGAAGGCCTCAGAGTCCACCAGCTGGTATGGTAACAGCTGGCGAGCTAACAGTTCCGCCAATCCAGCTGTCAGACGCTGGGCAAGGGGGTGACTGGCAGAAATCGGCTTCTTCCGCTCAAAGATTTCCTTCACAGACACATGGCTGCTGTGGGCAGAGAAGCAGGAACCGCTCAAGGTCAGAGGCGAAGTGGAGGAGGGTGGCTGTGAAGGTGCAAGGGAGAAAGCGGCTGAAGATGATGCACCTGAAGGCGGAAGAGTAGAAGGAGGGTGGCTTTTCTTTTGTGTGCTGCTTTTTTGTGCCTTCTTCTGAGCACTGTACTTTGGTCCAGGGCCGCACAAAATCACATCACCACGACCTCGCACAGACCTGCCGGATGGCCTTCCTCTGGGTCTGCCTCTACCTGTTTTGTCCATTTTGTCCATAGCGGGGGGGGGGGGGGGTGAAGTGAAAGGTATGCACTGACTTGAGTAATACAATGTGCAGTCACACAGGTGCAGTTAACAGGTATGCACTGAGTGGTATATCACACTGTGTGCACTCATGTAGGTAGGTGGGTGCACTGCGAACAACAGGTAGGTAGATATAAGCAGTAATGGGTATTACAATGTGCACCTGTCACACACAGACAGGTAGCGGACAGGCACAGTGACACTGCATGCGCTCAACTCACGTAGGTAGGTGGGTGCACTGTGAACAACAGGTAGGTATATGCAATAATGGGTATTGCAATGTGCACCTGTCACACAAACAGGTAGTCACTGAATGTGCTGGGCCTGGCAGTGGCACACACAGTATGAATTATCAAGGCTGTCTATGCAACACAAGTGTCAGTGGGACACACAGAAAAAAATAGATCACAAGAACAAGATTAGCTCTCAAAAGAGTTTTTGTGGAGTGCTATTTTAGTACTAAGAATCAGCAAGGAGCAAGCTAAGAACCATACAAAAGTCTAATTAATCTTTCCCTGCGGCAGCTGTCCCTTCTCTATTTACTGCAGGCACACGAGTAAAATGGCCGGCGCTGCATGCCTTTTATAAGGGGGGGGAGTGGCTCCAGGAGGGAGTGTAGCCTGATTGGCTACAATGTGCCTGCTAACTGTGATGTAGAGGGTCAAAGTTGACCCTAATGGTGCACTATGGGGGCGAATCGAACTTCCGGTAAAGTTCGCGGTTCTTTGCAATCGCGAACTTCCAGAAGTTCGCCTGGAACCGTTCGCCGGTGAACCGTTCGGGCCATCTCTACCTATGAAGACCATAGTGCAATGAGGGTCACATACGGATCCCTCTTGTTCAAAGGCCCCAGTACGATCACAACGCCTGCATCTTCTATAGCTACGTTTGGTTTGAAAGAGGTGTTCTGTAGTAAAATGGAATTTCTATGCAAGGCAAGGCATTATGCTATGGGGTCTTTTTAAAGATAATGGCCTATAGGCTATGAAAACCCCAAATTCAGTATCATTGAACTTTTCACAAAATTCACATTTTTTAAATTATTGACTGCGTCTGGAGTCAGTGCTTCAGGACAAGAGCCGCCACACTCAAAGGTGCCTACGACATGGACTACAACTGCTGCATTTCCTGTGTCAAGCCACTCCTGAACCAGAGACAATGTCAGAGGCATCTTATCTCGGCCAAGGAGAAAATGGACTGGACTGCTGTTCATTAAGCATTTCATTTGGAAATGAAGGTCTCAGTGTCCAGAGGAAGAGTGTACAGGCACAGTACAAGTTGCATGAGGTCCAGTATGAAGTTTCTACAGTCAGTAGTCATTTTGGGAGCCATGTCATCTGCTGGTGTTGGTCCACTGTTTTATCAAGTCCAGAGTTGGTGCAGCCATCTACTAGGAAATTTTATAGCACTTAAAGCTTCCCTCTTCTGACAAGCTTTATGGAGGTGCTGGTCGTCTTTTCCAGCACGACTTGGCACCTGCCTCCACTGCCAAAAGCAAAAATACCTGGTTTAATGTTCTTGATTGACCAGCAATCTCGCTGGACCTTAACCCCGTAGAGAATCTATGCGGTATTGTCAAGAGAGGAGCATGAGAGACACAAGACCCAAAAGTACAGATGAGCTGAAGGCTGCTTTCAAAGCATCCTGGGCTTCCGTACACCTCAGCAGGGATAAAAGCTTAACACCTCTCTGTCACACCACATTAAAGAAGTAATTCCGAGTCAGACAAAAGGAGCCCAAACCAAATATTGGGTGCATACATGGACATATTTTTCAGTAAGCTAACATTTGTTTTAAATTTTTATATTTTCTTTCGTACTATTCTAATTTCCAAAGATACTAAATTTGGGGTCTTCATTGCCTGTAGGTCATAATCGGCTAAATGAAAATAAAGTAAGGCTTGAAATCTATTACTATATGTGTACTGATGAATCTATATTTTATATGTGTTTCACTGTTTGAATTCAATTACTGAAAGAAATTAACTTTTTGATAATATTCTAATTTATTGAGATACACTAATATTTATAAAAGGATAAGTGGAAAATGTTATGACGGTAGACAAATTAACAGTATGCATTTTGAAAATTTTCAGAACAAGGTCTCCATATGGAATGATGGGAGGCAAGCAGGATCTGTAGCTTTGGAAATGTGTCTAGGTGACCTTTCAATATAAGTAACTTTTGCTGCTTTCTAAAGATGTTGAAAGTTGGCCCTGGCCCCAGAAAAGAGTTCATATCAACAATACTATGAGATGACAATTTGAAGGACTTTCTTTTTTTCTCCAAACCCTTCCATGGCGGAGGTCTTCATCTCCATACTTGAGGTTGGTAGATGACACAGTCTTAGATGTGACATCAAAGACCTCTTGGCTACAAGCAGGCTGGTATTCAACCTGACTACATGATATATTAAACATGATTGCTTTGATCCTTCTACCTGCACAATGGGGCATTGTGCTAAGCAGCGAGACCTCTAAAATTTTCTCTGTGAAGGCTGAACACAAGTATTGCCCATGTCTGTGACATAAGGCTGGGAAAAATACCTAGCTTCTATCCCTTCACCACAAATGATTAGTATCTCCCACAGAAATTGGTCTTATATGGAAATTATGGAGATTTTGTGACCAATTTGGTCTTTGAATGGTTGGTTGGAATCATCTGATCATGTGTCACTTTTGCTTTTTGTTTCCTAGGAGGCTGTTGTGTTACTGCTTACAATTATTTTCTATTTTAAAGTCTTGTTAGTGAGTACTACTAAACACTTCCTTTGCAAAAGGATGCATCACAAGTTGGTATGAACCATTCAATTTAGATTGTTTAAATGTTGCCACAATGTCCATCTATAGCTCATTAGTAGTGTTGCTGTTCAAATCCAGGTTTCTTTATTCGGAAATCTGGCAGTACACAGCAGTTCAGCACTAGTGTTGAATTGATCGAACACCCAGATATTCGGGTTCGGCTCGGCTGAACATTGTCCAGATGTTCGGCATATTCGGCCGAACACCGAACCTAATTGAAGTCTATGGGGACCCGAGCATGGGGGCTGGAGGGAACGCAGCATGAGGGGAAAGCCATGGTCACAGTCGGCGGGGATGGGGGACGGTCCCCCCACGCTCCCCTCCAGCTTAAGTTATTGTGACTTGCGGGGCGGGTAGATACAGGCAGCGGCAGGCAGTTACATACCTTTCGTGCGTTCCACGCGTACTCCTCGCTCTAGCGTCTGACATCACTTCCTGTGACACCAGACTCTAGAGCGAGGAGTATGCGTGGAAGGTATGTATCTGCCCGACGCTGCCCGCTGCCTGTATCTGCTCACCACTGCCCGCCCCGCACTTCACTATAACTTAAGCTGGAGGGGAGCGCAGAGAGGAGAGCCCCGAGGTGAGTGAGGGGGGGGACCATCCCCCCTCTCCGCCGAGTGTGGCCATGGCTTTCCCCTCATGCTGCGTTTCCTCCAGCCCCCCAAAATGGCCCGTGTGGGCCCCCGAACAGCACCATGAGGTGCTCGGCCAAGCCCGAACCGAACACCCCGATATTCAGGGAATAACTAACAGTGGCAAACACTGTTCGATCAACACTATTCAGCACCATTACTTGTGGAGAGAGTCCCACAGTTGTCTTCCACGTCCCGCTTCACTTTACTCCCATTACTGCCTCTTTCCGTATGAAGTAATGGCACACACCTAATTTCACTCAGCATATTGTTTAGAATACTTTGCTAACACTGGGTAGGCACTCCATGCGGCCTGAATAAAGGTTCAGTTCTTTGTGAAACAACATTTTTTTATTTATTTTTAACTTAAAGCAGATATTAACAGAAGCCTTTGTTTGTATGCAGCAAATTTCACTTTTAGATTGAGGCATAAAGTTAAAGAGAAACTACAATCCAAAGAACAGGTCGCTGCAACCACTGCAACAAACTACCTTAAAGAGCTTAATTACATGTATGGATCAGGTAAAATAATTATTGCACCTTATGCTCCCTTGATACAGAGAGTGACAAAGCCCCAATTAGCTTATCATTTAGAAAAAAGTAAAGCTTGGGCTACTTGCATCAACAAGGAATACAAAATTTATTGATATACAAAACTGTTGGATCAATCCTCAGAGTACAATACACATTGACCGATTAGTGCCAACAATACAAAATATTAAAAACACAAGCCCAGCAGATGGCTTCATTGGTCAGCTGTTTAACCACTTCACCACTGAGGGGTTTTACCCCCTGACCACCAGAGCAATTTTCACCTTTCAGCGCTCCTTCCATTCATTCGTCTATAACTTTATTATTACTTATCCCAATGAAATGAACTGTATCTTGTTTTTTTGCCACCAATTAGGCTTTCTTTAGGTGGGACATTATGCCAAGAATTATTTTATTCTAAATGTGTTTTAATGGGGAAATAGGAAAAAATGTGGGAAAAAATTATTATTTTTCAGTTTTCGGCCATTATAGTTTTTAAATAAAGCATGCTACTGTAATTAAAACCCATGAAATGTATTAACCCATTTGTCCCGGTTATAAAACCATTTAAATTATGTCCCTATCAAAATGTTTGGCGACAATATTTTATTTGGAAATAAAGGTGCATTTTTTTCAGTTTTGCATCCATCCCTAATTACAAGCCCGCAGTTTATAAAGTAACAGTGTTATACCCTCTTGACATAAATATTTAAAAAGTTCAGTCCCTAAGGTAACTATTTATGCTTTTTTTTATTGTATTTTTTTTTTTTTTAATTACAAAAAAAAAATAAAAATTGGGGAGTGTGGGAGGTAATGAGTTTGTGTATGTAAAATGCTTTTAGGGTGTAGTTTACTATTTGGCCACAAGATGGCCACAGAGTGTTTGTTTACATGCGACCTGTAAGCGTCCGGAAGGACGCTTACAGGAAGCAGTAGGAGGCTGGAAGACGCACAATGATCTCGCTGTTTCTGAAAGAAGCAGCAGATCATTGCGGGGGCTAGATCAACGAACGGGAATGGATTTTCCTGTTCATTGATCTCCGGGCGAGCGGGCGGCGGCGTGCACGAGCGGCGGGTGCGCGGGCACGAGCGGCGGGAGCGCGGACAGCGGCGGTAGTGCGGAAGGTACGGATTTCTCCGTCCCTGGTTTTTTAGGAGGGAAAAAAGGGGCGGAGAAATTCGTACCGCTGGGGGTAAAGTGGTTAAACCAATTAAACTCTTTGATGAAATAGATGTGCGTTTTACAAATATCACTACACATTTATTACACGTCCGCACATTCAGCCCAAAGTGCCCCATGCCCAGTGATATTTCATCAGTTGGGGGGCCCCTTAATAAACATATGCAGCCAGGGATCTAATCTAACTACAGTCAAGTAATAACTTGGATTCCGTGTTGCCTCCCTGCTGTATAATATGCCATTAGGCTACAATGTGGGGTGATCTCACCAACTTGAAGTCTTGTTTTGCCCAACTCTGGATGTTATAGCTGCCTCGCATAGACCCAGCACAGTCCTGTAAGTCCCGCCACCCCATCTCACTCGCAGCAGGGGGTCAGCGTGTGATGTTTCCCCAGCCAAGGAAAGAGCACACCGCATACAAAGGACACACGCTGCTGTAGGAGCGATCACCTGACCGAAGCTATACCCACTGACGTGTTTCGAACCGGCCAGGTTCTTCCTCAGAACCTGAGCTATAAGTTTGCTCTGATACGTGTGAGCTATATCGTGGTTTGTCTGCAATTGCCTCAATAAAAATTGGACTTTTATCCCAAGATTGTTGCAGCGGAATTCTTATCTACTACAGTGAAAGAGAAACTACCCACAGACTTATTTCTTGCTAGGTTAGAATTTGAATTGCTGTATTCAAAAAATCTTTACTTTTTAGACAGATTTTTTCAGAATCCACACCGCCTCTCCGAGAAAAGAAAATTAAGTTCTGATACCAAATGTCCAAGAGGTCCATTTCCTTGGAAAGTATCCAACAACCTTCCTTAGCGTAGTGTGGCATTCCAAACCATCCTTGGTGCTTTCTAGTGCCTAGAATTGTGGGAGCCCTGTCCTCTCTCCATTTGCTGAAAGACAGAGGGACTAAACATATAGGGGGGGGGGGGTCTTCTCAGAAAAGACATCCACCAACTTAGGTATTCTGTAGGCCACTGACCTGATGTGATAAACTTCCTGTAGCAGGGTAGCCGTCGAGAAACTGAAGCATACATGAAGACTCTAGTGGATTAGTCTCATCCCTGAAATTTAAGAAAAAAGTAGCAAGATTCCTGGGCATTTTTATGGTTTGTGAATAAATTCACTGTTGGTAGTAAAACTTCCCACTTCTGAGCAATTAAGGCAAAAAAGAAACAAAAAAAACCAAAACCCTCTGTCTAGAGATCATTCTCTCTCTCTCTCTCTCTCTCATTGGCCATGGCCAGGAATCAAACCTAGGTCAACTACTTGGAAGGCACTCAAGGCAGCTGTGCTCACCATTATACCACCAACACTGCCTAGCATGTACCATTGTGATATACCTTGAATGTACATGGCTATCTGGGGTTCTCTTCGGACAAATGTTGAGCATTAAATGCAAGGCCATCTCTGGGTGGGCTTGAACCACCAACCTTTTGGTTAACAGCCAAATGCAATAACCAATTAATTAGAATCATCAGAATTCGAATTCTTCAACCATGAAAAGTGACCCAAATTTTCGGGTACATAATATATTTGCGAATTTGGAGAGCAACCCTGCAGAGAGGAGCCAGAGAGGTGCACTCTCTGGCTCCCGGTTCTAAGACTCCATTGGAGGTTTTGCATGTACAAGTAAACAAATTGTTCTGCCCCCTCATTCATTTCTTTTGTCTATATTTGGACTTTTTGACTGCTTGCCTTTTAACATAAGGTAATTAGTTAGTCTTGTCTGTACAAACAAGCATATATAGTTCTTCACAATACATTTGCCCTTCCAAACAGCTAACTTTACTTCTTTGAACTCACTTCTGTTGGATGAAAAGACTGCCTCTTATCTAGACCACTGTCCTTGACAATGCTAAATGCTTTCATTGAGAACCCTTCCCCTAGGCAATAGCATCTGTTCTCAGTGGAGACTCTATGGGATACCGTAAAAAGGTACTCCTTTCTTAAATGAGATTTTTTCAACCACTGCCAAAGACTGATTATCTCCAGATGTAGTTGAATCATATTGCCCACTTACTTGGGACTGTCATCCAATACTGACTGAAGGCAATGATGTAGAGCTTCCAATAGGCAAAAAAAAAAAAAAGAAAACAAAAAAGGATACTGCTGGAGAAAAAGTGAATATAGCTGGATAGTGTAATGGTTAGGGGCTCTGCCTCTGACATGGGAGACCAGGGTTCGAATCTCGGCTCTGCCTGTTCAGTAAGCCAGCACCTATTCAGCAGGAGACCTTAGTCAAGTCTCCCTAACACTGCTTCTGCCTATAGAGCAGTGCTGATCGTAATGGAAAAATCTACGCTTACGGATCATTACGCGTAATTTTACGCTATTGCACATTACGCAATTACTGTTACAGCGTAGGAAATTATCTACGGTTCATCACTGTAATTACGCGTTAACTTACGCAGTTACGCGTAAGGATACCGTAATGTAGGCGCTTACACTACGATGTTACGCATAGTGGCGTAATACCCATTAATGCGTAATTTTTGACACATATGGACGATGTGTACGCAATAGCCGTCAATGTGACAGTTATTGCGTACACATCATTCGTATGCGTCAAAACGTACGCTTATACTGAAGGGCGGGAGAAGATACTATTGGTTGCTTAGGATGTTGACTGATTGGCTACTCTTAGAAAAGGGGAGTTTTTACGTTAGTAATTACGCGTAAAATTACGTGCAAGTCTTTGTAAAATTACTCATACCTAGCAATTACGGTAGACAGCGTAATTATGATACCACTTAACTGCTTACGCGTAAATAATTACGCGTAAGACCGTAAGTTACGCGTAGCGCTTGCGCGTAATTTTACATTGAATTACGATGCGTAATTACGCTCATGCGTAATTTCGGCCCAGCACTGCTATAGAGCGCGTCCCAGTGGCTGCAGCTCTGGCGCTTTGAGTCCGCCAGGAGAAAAGCGCAATATAAGGGTTTGTCGTTGTCTTTGAATATGAGGCACAGGATTTTGTTTCATTGATGAAAGGAAGGACAGGTGTCCTGATGCGTACTAGACACTGCCAACAGCTGACTGGTCAGGCTGTATTTCTGCAAATGTGGGATCAATACCAACAACTCCAGATCTTGTATGTCTTAGTGATATGTAACCTTAGAGTCTGATCAGACTTGGTTTAAATCAGCATTCAGCAGATGAGGGATAATCTGAACAGACAGTTCCCACTTCCCAGTAGTATCATTCTCCAATACCTTGGTGAAAATTCTTGGGGAAGATCAGACCTTAAATAGACACATTAACTGGAAACGACATACTTCTCGATTGACGTGGACAAATACTTTTGGTTGTGGACTGTGATATACTTCAATTCCTCCATCGGTTCTAAAGTGACCATGTATAATGAGGAAAACCCGCACTTCCAGCTTGTTGCAATGGTGGGATGTGCCTGGATCTGCAGTTGACAGCAAGCAATTACAATCTTGTATGAATAAAGTCTGTCTCTCAGACTCAGTCTGAGATGTCAGATATCTTACTATAAAGTAAAAGAGCATCAAGCGGATGGTGCCGGACTCAACTTTATTCATTAAAGTGACCACCATGTAAGCATTTAAAAGAAAGGGGTTTGATTCCATTTGAAGCTTCTTCATAATGAATCAACACGTTTAAGTTTTTTGTTTCAGTTTAAACATGTTGACATTTCGGTCTAGGAACACTGATGAGTACTAACAAGCAACCTGTCCCTTTGTTGTTTAGATTAGCTAAAATGATCAGCTTTCAAATCTTTCATTTTCAGAAAACGGTCTTATTGGCATGGGTAGTGGATTATGGGTTGTCTTTGAAAGATGACATTTTTTGGGAGAGGAAGATGCAAGTTCTGTTTTGTACTCCTCTTTTTTGATAATAGGAGTTTACAGTAGATTTTGAGTCCTCACTGTGAGAAGCCCTTCAACCTTCTCTCCACCAGACAGCCACTTGGCTCAAAAAGAAATGTCCTCCTTTTTGACTTATGACAAAATCCTTATTTTCATCTGTAACCTGCTCCCTCGATCGTCTAAAAAGGAACAAAAAGGGAAGAAGGCAAGTCCTCTCTATCTGCCCCATCTCAAAGGAAACCTTAACTGATCCTCCAGGCTAATAAGGTTCTCACTAGGATTTTAGAAGTGGCTGTAGATCCTAAAAAATTAAGGTTATGTTTCCAAGAATACTTTACGTGATTCAGCAGTGATAGGGAAGGGGTATAGCGGCTGCCATATTTTTAAAACAATTACTATTGTTTTCCCTGTATCTCAAATACTTTAAGCCATTATTCTAAGTACACAACCCAGGCACTCTGACTAAAGCTAGGGAGTTCAGCGGGACAACCGGGCAATCGAGTTTGTGTAAAAGGGTAGATCAGCCAAAAGATAGATCTCTTTCTGATCAAATATGATGATCGGAGTGAAATCTATTGGCAGTTGATACACTGCAAGCCAATACCTGATAGAATTCAGCATACAATTTCGAAGGAATCAGCCTTGTGCCTCTGCTGCCTGGCCACTCTCCAAATGTTTTATGTACACCCCCTGGTGCCCATGCATTGTAAATTCACCTGCTCCAGCTGCGGGGACTCTCAGGCCCATATGCAATTAACTTTTTCTCCGGTGTTATCTCCTGGGAAATAATTTCCATATTCTCATTAAAATAACTTTTAATCATTTTACATTTGAAAAAGTACCTAAAAGTTGGTGACAAAATACTATCAAAATTATTTTGAGTATTTTCTTGTTTGCTGGTGGATTAAAAAGCATTGTATTGGCAAGTTGAAAATTATCACCTAGGAGAAAACTCAGGAGAAAAAGTGAATTGCATGTGGGCCCCAGTCTCCTCTGCTGTCTCTCCCAAGTACCACCACATGGTGGCGCATATACCACGTGGCATGTGAGACAGCGGACAAGACTGGGGGTCACCTCAGCAGAACAGATTTACAAGATTTTACAGGTTGCACGATCAATACATTCAACCGATTTTACATCAAAAATGGTCAAATTATCAAACCGGTAAGCTTGCTGAGACATTGTTTTTTATTGGATTGGTTAAAATGATGAAATCGGATGGTCGATTGGGCCTCAATATTGCCAGAGGTATAGGCAGTTTTTGTGTTGAGTTGTGTTTGTTTTGACATTTGGTTTGTTTTGATTGTTGAAGCCCTTTCTGAATTTCCCAGACAATATTGTACTGTTAATAAACCGTGTAATCTTTTTTATATAGTTGCTACCCAACTCTCATAGCAATTATAGGAAGGGTGTGTTATGTGGGCTTTGTGAGTGAGGTTTATCTGACCTGGTAAGAATTTGAGTATGTTTTATGGACCTATGTTGCAAAACAAATCAATTAATGTACGTTTTGATGTGCCTATTAACAAAATGGGGAGGACCCATTATGTGTGAGAAAGCTCACAAGATCAGCAGTTCAAGATCGGCAGGAACATTAACTGAAGCTCCTGACCAGCATCTGCACAATTTTATACATTTTATCTGTCACATGAGTAGCTTATTCAATAATGACATAAATACGTAGGTGTGCAGGTGTTACTAATAAAATAGAGTGTACACAATGCATGTTTACTGAAAACCTATTTTAAATTCCAACCAAGTTTATTGAAGTTTATCTATCGCAACCCTAATAAGTTAAAACCGCACGTTCTGAAAAAAAATGTCACTGCCTTAATCTGCATTGCGCTGACCCATTTGCATTATGCAAGAACATTGTTGACTCGGGTTAACACATGTAAACACACATAGAAAGCCATTATAGGCATGTCAGCTTGCATCTCCAAATCTTAAAGCGGAATATAACCCTGCATTTCAACTTTGCTCTAAAACATTATTTACAGTATATTATATGCAACCAGCATTTTTTTTTTTACTAGACCAGCATTGGAAGGGTTACACAGGGCTTTAAAGTCCCAGGAGATTTCTGCAGACGCATCCGAAGCTCAGATAGTTACATTTTGTTTACATAAATGTATCTAAGTGTTGAATGTTACACACTTTGGCTGTCCTCCAGCTCAGTCAGAGAGATGAGTCACATTCAACACTTAGATACATTTATGTAAACAAAATGTAACTATCTGAGCTTCGGATGCGTCTGCAGAAATCTCCAGGAACTTTAAAGCCCTGTGTAACCCTTCCAATGCTGGTCTAGTAAAAAAAAATGCTGGTTGCATATAATATACTGTAAACAATGTTTTAGAGCAAAGTTGAAATGCAGGGTTATATTCCGCTTTAAGACACGTAATCGGTAACGCTCGCCACGTGCCCGGTTCTCAAGGCAGCATAAGACCTGGAGACACCCCGTATTTTATTACCATATTAAATGCCAGGGCGCAAATGTGCCCCACATAACAATCAGGCCCTAGAAGCTAATGATTCTGCCGAATGTATTATTTCTGCAATGAAACCTTTTTCTGTTGACCTTGTATTTAAGTCAGCAGCAAAGTCTCGACCTCTAACCTGTGAACAAGCAGCTGTTTCATTATTTATCTGAAGGAATTAAGTTCTGGGCAAAAAAAAAAAGAAAGAAAAAAAGAAAAAAAAAAAAAAAAAAGATTCTGAGAAAATTAATAAAACGAAAAAGTCATTTGTTAAGCTTCTGCTTTGTAACAAAAAAAATGTAAAAAAACAAAATAAAACAATGATGCAGGTATTTTTTTTTATTTCTGAAGCTTACAGTTAATGAGTGAAACTTCACTACTCAACCTTTCTTTATAATCACAGGAACAGGGATTAAAAGTGGTCCCACCAGTCGGGAACATGAAAATTAATTATTGAGCTCCCGGTTTTATCCTCCCATCTGTCTGATATTCTGAGGCACAGAAGGAGTCAGACAATTAAATTACTCCTCCTTTTCCCCTATCCGAATGTTTCCTTTACCTATTTGCAAAATAAAAGAGCCACATATTGTACCGGCTGCAGCTTTACAGCCGGGGACGCTTTCAGTTTTAATGATTTAAAATATATACATATATCTCAATGTCAAATAGTCCAAAATGAGGGGCCTCAACCATTCCCAGAGGCTGTACTCCATACCATAAAATGAAGAAAAATATAATAAAAAGGAAAAAAATCAAAAACTAAAAATAATAGAGACATTTTTATCAATAATGATTTTCGTTTTCATTTTAATAATATTAATAACAGCATTATTACCTTCAATGAGTCTGTAAAAAGTGAGACACCAACATGAGTGAATATACAGAGCTGAAATATCACCTACAAGTGACAATAACTAAGGCAGACAGGGATTAAATAAAATATAGAGTCATTTAGGAGACATTGGAAAGAGAACACTGTCCATACAAATTTTACTAACTAAAAGGAGAAGGAAAAGAGGGGTAAATACTTCCTGATTAAACAGATGTCCTTTTGGAAATTATGTAGGACAGAAAGTAGTTTGGACAATAGTCAAAGGGGGATGGATTTGGGCCAGTGCACACCAAAAACCTCTAGCAGATCTGCAAAACGCTAGAGAGTTGAGGTTTTTGAAGCAGATTTTCAGAGCGATTCTAGGCATGATTAGAGAGGTTTTCTAAACATGCTTTGGGTTTTTTTTTGGAGCGTTTTGGTGTAGCATATTTTATTTTTTGTTACAGTAAAGCTGTTACTGAACAGCTTCTGTAACAAAAACGATTGGAAAACCGCTCTGATCTAGCGTTTTTCAGTGCGGTTTCAGCTTTTTCTATACTTTACACCGCAAACAATGCTGCAGGAGCCACGTTTGTAGTTTGTTAAAAAAAACGTAAACCGCTGGTGTGCACCATCCCATTGAAATACATTAGCCAAGCGTTTTCACAGGCGGCAGCAGTTTTGAAAATGCTACCAAAAATGCTTGGTGTGCACCAGGCCTTAAAGTAGATTATATGTTTGCCCTGAAATGTGAGTTTAAACTGGTTTATGTCAAGGTTAGGAATGGGACCAATTTTTTGGAAGGGAATTCCAGGGTAGGAGAGATACACATGAGAAGTCATGCATATTATTATTATTATTATTTAGTATTTATATAGCGCTGACATATTACGCAGCGCTGTACAGTGTATATATATATATATATATCTTGTCACTATGAGCGCTGCGTAATATTTTGGTGCTTTATAAATACAATAAATAATAATAAAAATAATAATATGTGAAACGAAAGTCTGGAATTGATTTTAGGAGTAGAGATGATAAAGCACATGCAACTCATTTTACCTTGCATGCCAATCGTACTCAGACTTAGATTGGGCCGATCAAATGAGCTTTCTGCTACTTTTCATTGGTCTAGTTCCCAGCAGCATGCAATTTTCATGAAACGTGTTTATCTAAGAATGTGAAAATCTGTTTTCTCATATGCAAACAATTGTGTTCTTACATCTCAGATGTCAATGCATTTGTGCAAAAATTATGCAAATTCAAGATTACCTACAAATTGTAATTACGATCAAAATCATAATTGTGAAAATTATGCAAATTTTCACAAAATCAAAATGACTTATCATGATAAACACTATCTAAGAGTACAGAAGAGGATTGTGTTTCTGCAAAGCAGAAGGCAGAGTTAGAAATTGACCTGGCCCCTCTAAGAATTTGCCTAAACCTCCCCTCATATCGGCAACCACACAATCTAAAACAGATGATTGTCAGGAGTTCTTTGAATAGGCCTCAACAAAACGGAACATCACCCTGCCGACAAAAAATATGTGGGACCTGCAGACACATTTACTCCACTGACAGGTTCACAACAGGAGTACAGAGTTCAAGGCACATTTTCCTGTGGTTCTACCAATCTGGTATATCTGATCATGTGTGCTAAATGCCCCAATGTTATTACGTGGGAGAAACTGGACAAACTCTGCGCAAACGTATGAATGGACACAGGCACACTATTAACGATAGCAAGAGGAAAGTTAGTCTGGCACTGTAGCTTTTAATGTAGATCAGCAAACATTTGTACATGAAAGCAGTGTTGTGGCATAAGTAGCAAACAAAATCACTGTGTCACAAAATACTCATCGTGCTGCTGCTGAGGTGAGGGATGGACGTCCGTGGGCGCCAGTGGGTGCACGGCCTTTTAACGATACCAAATCTGAACTCCCAGTTGCTACACACTTTCGGTCCAATGGACACAGCATGTATGATCTTCGTGTCACTGCTCTGAAGGGTGGCTTCAAAACGTCAAATGATCAATTAATAGCAGAAACAAAATTTATAAATTGGTTCAAAGCTGTGGAGAAGGGTTTGAATAAGGACAACAACTTTTTATATTGGTATGAGACTGATGATATTTGAACTTTCTCAGCCTATATAGCTGAACTTGTGAACTCAGAATTTACGATACCTCTGTGTCAATCCTAACCCCAGGTCTGTGAGCATGGAGTAAACAAGGATCCTTATCTCAGCTAACAACCTCTAACCCCATTTAGATGTTCTGTTTGAATTAAAGCATCTTAATGACATGTATTTATGCTTGAAAAAAATATTTTTTTTCCCTTTTGATGTAGCATGTATGCCCGGCGAAGGCTGCAAGGCCGAAAGCTTGCTTATTTTTATTTATTTTTAGTTAGCCAATAAATGGTATCATCCTGATTTAAAACTTCTTGCTTTTTCTAAGAAATTGGCAACCAGAGGTCAAAGAAAAGCAACAGTCAAGGAACAAGAAGAGAGGTAGATGATTCAAGCAGAAAAGAAGTGAAGTCTTGGGATGAAAACTGTATGTGCCATGTATCTGGAAGGGGTAATGAAATGCATATACATGTACTAGTTGCCGAGGACTATGGATATAGATGTACAAATGAAAGGGTCCAAAAACAGTGCCTTGAGGCACCTCAACAGACTGTATATAGAAACTTGTGTCCATAGACATAGGAGTTCTACGCTCTAGAATGAGTGGCAAATATGATTTAAGGCTTTGTACTTTATTTTTATGTGCATAGAAAAAAAAGAGCCCCTACAAAATGTTTCTAATAGAAACTGTGCTGTGAGGATTTCCCAGCCTGCTGCCAAATACTCCGTTAATATGTGTGTCAAAAGTAAAAACTGCTCTTGCTCTGCCTGTGTAGCTAATTACACATTCAGGAATAAGGGATTTTATGGGCTGTCTGTTCTCCAATTTTTGCCATTGATGCAATTTGAGCTTAATGCTCATGTTGGAAATTCATAGCTGGCCACAAATTCAATTGGGACAGATAATGGCCTCAATTCACTAAGCTTACCTCCTGTCTTTAATAACATTTCTAGAGTTATCACCATGGTGATGAGGCATGTAGTATTCAGGAAATATTTTACCTCAGGCAAACCTAAAGACTAAAGTTAACTCTTCAATCCTTAAAATAACTCCAGAATTCTAAAGTTAAAGACAGGCTGTTAACCAGCCTGGCGGTATGGACGAGCTCAGCTCGTCCATTACCGCTGGAGGCTGCCGCTCAGGCCCTGCTGGACCGATTTTTATCAAATAAAAAGGTGCACACGGAGCCGGCACTTTGCCAGCCGCGTGTGCTACCTGATCGCCACCCCAGCGCAGCGATCCGCCGCGTGCAGTGGGGAAAGAGGGTCCCCCAGCCGCCCGAGCCCAGCGCAGCCGGACCAAACAGTTCCGACCAGCGCCAAGGGCTGGATCGGAGGCGGCTGACGTCAGGACGTCGGCCGACGTCCATGACGTCACTCCGCTCGTCGCCATGGCGACGAGGAAAGCGAAACAAGAAAGGCCGCTCATCGCAGCCTTTCTTGTTACTTCTGATCGCCGGAGGCGATCAGAAGTACGCAACAGGAGCGCCCTCTAGTGGGCTTTTAGTTGGCTGCATGCGATAGTTTTTTTTTTTAATAATCTTAATAGAATGCCAGGCTGGTTAATTAACTGCGTGTGAAAATAACTATAGAGGAGGTAACTTAAGGAATGAAGAGATACGATAACGCTCTCACTGTGCGGTGGCAAGTTTACTCTTGCCTTATTATCTCCAGCATAATCTTAAGATACGTACAAACATACGATAACGATCGTTCGTAGTAAACGACGAACGATTTCAAAGTAAGCATAGTGCGATGATCATTTGGTAAAAGACTACTTAGATCGTTTGAGTGCGAACGATCTGGGAACGATCGCTGCACACGCAACAGGATATGACATCATATACATTGTGTGTGTGTCTGATGTGTAAACTCTTTTGAAACAGAAGTGTCAAAAAGAACTGTTTGAGCATGTGCAAACCTGTGCAAACCAACGATCCACGACCGATCGTTGTACAGACATTTTTTTAACGACCATCGTTTGAAACGATAGGGCAGAATGGATCATTCTTTACCAACGACATTGCTCGTTGGTCGGTCGCTGGAAAGGTCGTTGGTGCATTTTTTTTTTAATGTCTGCCGATCTTGTCGGTAACGATCATTTCCAATGACTATGATGTCTAATGTCCTTATGCACCTTTAGTGAATTGAGGTCCTTGTTTTGACATTAAGGGAAGGTTCACACATCTGAGAAAAAACATGGCTTTTTCCACTTATGCGTTTGTCAATTTTTTTAGGCATTTGCATTTTTATAGAAGGAGTTGCAATGGATGTGCTTATTGCAGAATTAGATTAGGGATAGCAGGCCCCAGCATGAGAATGGTGGTATAGCTGCATATATACCTTAAAAAGTCCCTTCTCCTCTGGCTCAGTATAATTTAATAGGGTGCTGTCATTAGAATGTCATCTTAAGGGAAGGCTCTGCAAACCTCTAGTTTAGGCCAAATACGACAAGTGGGTGCCTTCACTGGTGAGGTGGGTGGCCCCACTACAGTGATACAAATATTCAGTAATTCAGTGAGCGCGCCATTTAAAAGTCTAGCAAACAATTTTTTTGTTCCATATACCGTATATACTCGCATATAAGCCGACCCGCATATAAGCCGACCCCCCCACTTTTACTTAACAAACCAGTAAAAAATGATTGACCCCCATATAAGCCGGGGGTAGGAAATGCTGGCCGCCTTACTCCCCTAGTGTGTCCCAGTATCGCTAGTATAGTGCCCAGTATAGCTAGTATAGTGCCCAGTATAGCTAGTATAGTGCCCAGTACAGCTAGTATAGTGCCCCAGTACAGCTAGTATAGTGCCCCAGTAAAGCTAGTATAGTGCCCCAGTATAGCTAGTATAGTGCCCCAGTATAGCTAGTATAGTGTCCATTATAGCTAGTATAGTGCCCAGTGTAGCTAGTATAGTGCCCCAGTATAGCTAGTATAGTGCCCATTATAGCTAGTATAGTGCCCCAGTATAGCTAGTATAGTGCCCAGTATAGCTAGTATAGTGCCCCAGTATAGCTAGTATAGTGTCCATTATAGCTAGTATAGTGCCCCAGTATAGCTAGTATAGTGCCCATTATAGCTAGTATAGTGCCCATTATAGCTAGTATAGTGCCCATTATAGCTAGTATAGTGCCCCAGTATAGCTAGTATAGTGCTCAGTATAGCTAGTATAGTGCCCCAGTATAGCTAGTATAGTGCCCCAGTATAGCTAGTATAGTGCCCATTATAGCTAGTATAGTGCCCATTATAGCTAGTATAGTGCCCATTATAGCTAGTATAGTGCCCATTATAGCTAGTATAGTGCCCATTATAGCTAGTATAGTGCCCAGTGCAGCTAGTATAGTGCCCAGTGCAGCTAGTATAGTGCCCCAGTATAGCTAGTATAGTGCCCATTATAGCTAGTATAGTGCCCAGTGTAGCTAGTATAGTGCCCATTATAGCTAGTATAGTGCCCCAGTATAGCTAGTATAGTGCCCCAGTATCGCTAGGTAGTGCCCCAGTATCGCTAGTATAGTGCCCCAGTATCGCTAGGTAGTGCCCCAGTGCCCCCCCCCCCCGCCTCCCCTCTCCCCTGCGGCCGCCGCTGCTTTTACCTTAGCAGGCGCCGCTTCTTCTATTCCCCTCCTCTCTGGCTCCGTAGGACAGCAGCACTCTTCACGGTGGCTGCTGTGATCAGACAGGAAGCAGCGAAGAGCGCGGCTTCCTGTAGCGGCGGTTGCTATGGGAACCGCTCTCTCTCTCTACTGCAGCCGCCGTGAAGAGCGCTGCAGTGATTTACGGAGCCGGACAGGAGGGGAATAGAAGAAGCGGCGCCGGGCAGGTAATTGCAGCAGTAGCGGCGGCCGCGGGGGGGGGGCGGGGGGGGAGTTAGTGCGGGGGGCTCGGACCACCATCACCAGCACCAGACTCGCATACAAGCCGACCCCCCAACTTTTGACCCCCTTTCTGGGGGTCAAAAATTCGGCTTGTATGCGAGTATATACGGTATCCAACATTCAGTGGCCTTGAAGGACTTCTTTATCAAAGAAATGCAAACGTCAAGTCCAGCCAAAATTGTTTGGCCAAGGATTGGTCAACCTTACCACTCCCAAGTTGTAGGAGAGCTTACCTACACAATCTGTTCATAGCACTCCAAGTCTTTTGGGCCTCGTATTACGAGGTGGCAAAATTGGTCATTGATTGGCCAATCAAAATTTGATGTGTGTATGCACCAACTCAGCAGATAAAGCTGACAGTAAGCGGACCTCAAAATTTAATTTTATGGCCAATGTTACCACTCCCAAGTTGTAGGAGAGCTTACCTACACAATCTGTTCATAGCATTCCAAGTCTTTTGGGCCTCGTATTACGAGGGGGCAAAATTGGTTAGTGATAGGCCAATCAAAATTTGATGTGTGTATGCACCAACTCAGCAGATAAAGCTGACTGTAAGCGGACCTCAAAATTTAATTTTATGGTCACAATATAGGTCCAGTTTAACCATTTGACCTCAAAGGGTTTTTAAAAATAATGAAGATGTATTTCATTTTTCTATGGGAAGGTGTATGGTAGGGTATTTGGATGTGGTTTTGCTTTTTGGCCACAAGATGGAGATACAGAGTTAGTGTGTTTTAAAAATAGAAGCAGAAACAATTGTTTGTATTTTGTTTATATTTGTGTAAATACAGGGATGTAGATACTCGTGCTGGGGGAGGTGAAAGGGTTAAACCCCCAGTGCATTCATGTTCTTCATGTATTATGCTAATATGTATTTTATAACAAAAGACTATAGGTTGGAGTTTTAACCACTTCACCACTGAGGGGTTTTACCCCTTGAACACCAGAGCAATTTTCACCTTTCAGCGCTCCTTCCATTCATTCGTCTATAACTTTATTATTACTTATCGCAATGAAATGAACTATATCTTGTTTTTTTCGCCACCAATTAGGCTTTCTTTAGGTGGGACATTATGCCAAGAGTTATTTTATTCTAAATGTGTTTTAATGGGAAAATAGAAAAAAATGTGGAAAAAAATTATTTTTCAGTTTTCACCCATTATAGTTTTTAAATAATGCATGCTACTGTAATTAAAACCCATGAAATATATTTGCCCATGTGTCCCGGTTATAGAACCATTTAAATTATGTCCCTATTACAATGTTTGCCGCCAATATTTTATTTGGAAATAAAGGCTCATTTTTTCAGTTTTTCATCCATCCCCAATTACAAGCCCGCAGTTTATAAAGTAACAGTGTTATACCCTCTTGACATAAATATTTAAAAAGTTCAGTCCCTAAGGTAACTATTTGTTTTTTTTATTGTATTTTTTTTAATAAAAAAAAAAATTGGGTAATGTGGAAGGTAATGAGTTAATTTATTGTGTAAAACTATAGTGTTTGTATATGTAATTTTCTTTAGGGTGTACTTTTACTATTTGGCCACAAGACGGCCACAGTGTATTTGTTTACATGCTACCTGTAAGCGTCCGGAAGGACGCTTACAGGAAGCAGTAAGAGGCTGGGAAAATCACAATGATCGCTGTTTCTCAAAGAAGAATCCTCTAGATTGTAAGCCTTTGGGCAGGGTCCTCCTCCTTTTGTGTCCTACCTGATCATGCACCTCCATTACTGTGAACCCATGCTATGCATCTGAGTGAACCTAACTTGCCTAATCTACATGCTCAATCCAATGACTAAGCATTACCTTGTACTCATACTGTGCTGTGTGATCTCCATGCTCAATCCAATGACTAAGCATTACCTGGTACTCATACTGTGCCGTGTGATCTGGTTTTCTATTATTCCTGTATTGTCATATTGCTGTATGTCACCCCTAAATATTGTCTGTAACCTAAATTAATGTTCAGCGCTGCGTAATATGTTGGCGCTTTATAAATACAATAAATAAATAAATAAAATAAATAAATATGTCAATATTTAATCAGCAAAAACGCCATCACAACTTATGGTACCTCAGTGATGTATACATTGTTTTTCTGGAATTACACTTTCTTGGGGTGCACGGTTAGTCCCCTACTTGTTGCTCCTGGTGATGATGAGGAGAGGCGCATGCTGGCAAGTGCATTGTGCTCATCAACTGCTGCAGTGCAAACTAACAATCACGTTGTTCTGCTACAACTGGTGGCAGAGAGCATATCATTATCAATAATTAGACATGGTCGGAAAATTTTGGCGGAATAGCAATTTTTGAGTTTCTGATCAAAAATTCAACAGAAATACCACATTATTGCAACTGGGAAATTTTAGCCTAATCACAGGACATGTAAGCATTGGACCAATCAGAGAATTTTTTTTTTGTAAAAAAAAAAAAGATTACCGTGGCAATTTTAGGCCAATCAGAAGATTTTGGAAGTGTCAGCCAATCAGAGAACGTAGTTTACTGCTGTTGCAAAACGGAAATGTGGTTTCTGTATAATCTAGTACATCCAAAAAAAAGCAGATCCCACAATTGTTTATTTTTGTTTTCAAAACTAACTTTATTATAAACAAGATAATTAACATTATTCGGAAATCAGAAAATCTGATTTCTGCAGAAGTAACTTTTGGGAAAGCTGAAATTATGTTGAATTCAGTTTTCAACTGTCCCCATCATTAACTGGAGAAATGGGGGTGGGGCACCACTGTAGTCAGGTGGGAATACTTACACCCAGGGACGTTCTGTCATGTGGCCTGCTCTGGACCGATCAAAGTCAAATCCTGACTAGCAGTCCGGCGCTACCATCAATGAGTACTTAATGGTGTATGAGAGTCTTACAAGTTGTGAAAGGCCTGGTAAAGTAGTAAATCCATTAGAATATATACATATGCGTAACAAAAACAATATTACGTTCAACAATTAACATTTTAATAAAACAACTAATTAACCATTTTACACCTAGATTGGTTTTCCTCTTAGGGATTAGAGCAGTTTCGACATTTTAACTATGCCACTGTTTAACCAGCCTGGCGTTCTATTAAGATCGCCAGGCTGGCGAACGGACGGGATTTTTTTTAATAAAAAAGAAACTATCGCATGCAGCCAACTAAAAGTTGGCTGCATGAAAGCCCACTAGAGGGCGCTCCTGTCGCGTACTTCTGATCGCCTCCGGCGATCAGAAGTAACAAGAAAGGCCGCGATGAGCGGCCTTTCTTGTTTTGCTTTCCTCGTCGCCATGGCTGACGTCAGCCGCCTCCTCCCTTAGCGCTGGCCGGAACTGTTTGGTCCGACTGCGCTGGGCTCGGGCGGCTGGGGAGGACCCTCTTTCGCTGCTGCACGTGGTGGATCGCCGTGCTGCGGCGACGATCAGTTAGCGCACGCGGCTGGCAAAGTGCCGGCTGCGTGTGCACCTTTTTATTTGATAAACATCGGCCCAGCAGGGCCTGAGCGGCAGCCTCCGGGGGTGATGGACGAGCTGAGCTCGTCCATACCGCCAGGCTGGTTAATCAGCAATAACTTCATTAGAGTTTTTTGCCCCTGGAAATCGTATTACCGAGGCAATATTAGGGGTGGCACTGTAGTCAGGTGGGGATGCTCAATGTTACACTCAGACATTCTCTCATGTGACATACTCTGGACCAATCAACATCAAACCGTAACAAGCAGTACAGTTCTACCATAAATGAGTAATGATGCATGCGTCACTTACAAGCTGGTAATATCCAGGAAATGGGCAGCTCTCCAATACCTGGCACCCACTCCTCCATAATCAAAGCACATTATTTTTGTCATTATTTAGTTTTTATATTGTGCCATCTTCTGCAGCGCTGTACAGAGATTATTATTACTTAACTCAATCAGAGGGTAATCTAATCCTACCATAGCCATATGCCTATGTATGTATAGAAGTCTAGGGACAATTTATGTAAAGTGTAATATATGTATCATAGTCAGGGGGGCTGGGGGCAGAACAGGTACACATAGGTACACAAGAGCCTACTGAATACTGAATAGGGACGGTCTACAAATCCTTGTCTGCAAAACTTTGTATGAATCCTTATCAGTGGCTAAGTAAATGCAATTATTAGAACAATTTTGCAGAGAGCAGAAAGTTTTTTTCTCTCCTTCCCCTTAGTTGTCAGTCTCTCAGTACAGGGCCCCTGTGGCTTCTAGGCCCCCTGCGGCTGCATCCCTTGCAGGGTCTATTGTTACACCCCTGATCATGCGTCTATTTGAAAAGGGCACCTGGAAAAAAGGGCGCCTCTTGTAGCCCTTATATGCCAAATTCAGCTACAAAAAGGGCGCCTGGTATAGCCCATATACCAACTTCGGCTACAAAGGACGCCTGGTGTAGCCCATATATGTCAAATTTGGTTACAAAGGGCACCCGGTATAGCCCATATGCCAAATTCAGCTGCAAAGGGCGCCTGGTGTAGCCCATATATGCTAAATATCGGCTACAAAGGGCTCCTGGTGTAGCCGAAAAAGCTAGTTTTAGTTTATAAAAAGGATGCTGTTATAGGCAAAATTTGTTGGGCTATAAAAGGGCTCTAGATATAGCTAAGAAAAGTAATTATTATGACCTAACTGCTCCCTACTCTCACACAGAACCCTCCCCTGATGGTACCTAAGCCTAACCCCCCTGGTGGTGCCTAACCCCTCCCTGGTGGTGCCTAACCCTAAGACAGCCCCTAGTGATTACTATGCCCTAACTTCTCCCTACCCTCACAAAGAAGACCTGGTAGTGCCTAACCCTAAGACTCCCTAGGTTGTGCCTAACCCTAAGACCCCCAGGTGGTGCCTAACCCTAAGACTCCCCTGGTGGTGCCTAACCCTAAGACTCCCCTGGTGGTGCCTAACCCTAAGACCCCCCAGGTGGTGCCTAACCCTAAGACCCCCCCAGGTGGTGCCTAACCCTAAAACCCCCCAGGTGGTGCCTAAAATCTTGGCTAGAAAAGGCTGCCCTTTTGTAGCAGAATCAAAAACCTTGTAGCCGGAAACCTTGTAGCCAAATAAACAATATGGGTTACAAAGGAGTGTCCTACTGTATCCGAAAACCTTGTAGTCGAAAAAATATGGGCCACAAAGGGGTGCCTTACTGTAGCCAAAAGTAGCCAAATAAAAATATGGGCTACAAAGGGATGCCCTCTTTTATTATTATTATTATTTATTGTATTTATAAAGCGCCAACATATTACGCAGCGCTGGACAATAAATATATACAATGATACAAGGATGACATACATAGGGTTATACACATAGAACAAAGTTATACATACAAATTGTACAAAATACATGATCATGCAATATGGGCTGGTTAGGTAGGCCCAGTAATACAAGTACAGGCTGTCATAGGACAGGAGCACATGATCCTGTAGATTACACTAGGGAGTGGAGGACCCTGCCAGAGGCTTACAATCTAAAGGGAGGGGTGGAAACACTAGGGGGGGCTGTTAAATATTCCTTAGAGAGTTACTGTGTGGTAGGAGGTGGGTAGGCCATCATAAAGAAGTGGGTTTTGAGGGCTTGCTTGAATGTGTTGAAAGAGGGAGCAAGTCTGATGGGTGGTGGAAGGGCATTCCAGAGGGTGGGGGCAGCTCTTGAGAAATCCTGCAGGCGGGCATGGGAGTGTGAAATGCGCGGGGTGGTGAGGCGAAGGTCGTTGGAGGAACGGAGGGGGCGACCTGGTGTATACTTGTGAACAAGCTGCGAGATGTAGGTAGGGCATGTTTTGTGCACAGATTTATACGCCAGGCATAGAATCTTGAAACTTATCCTGAGACGGATCGGGAGCCAGTGCAGGGATTCACAAAGGGGAGATGTGGATGCAGAGCGGTGCGAAGAATGGATGAGTCTTGCAGCCGCGTTCATCACTGATTGAAGGGGGGCAGTGCGTTTCAGGGGGAGGCCAGAAAGTAGTGAGTTACAGTAATCAAGGCGGGAGATGATGAGGGCATGGATGAGCAGTTTGGTCGTGTCCGGGGTTAAGAATGGGCGGATCTTGGAGATATTACGGAGGTGGAAATTGCAGGCTCTTGTGATGTTTTGGATGTGTGGGATGAAGGAGAGGTCAGAGTCCAAGGTGACACCCAGGCAGCGGGCCTGGGAGGTAGGGAGAATGGTTGTGTTGTCGATTGTGAGGTGGAAACCTGGGATGGGTGCAGCAGCATGGGGTGGAAGGATCAGGAGCTCAGTTTTGTCTAGGTTAAGCTTTAGGAACCTAGCTGACATCCAGGAGGAAATTGCTGAGAGACACGAGGAGACCTTGTTTATGGTGGTGGCTGAGAGATCGGGGGTATGGAGGTAAATCTGAGTGTCATCTGCATAAAGGTGGTAATTGAAGCCCAGGGAGGAGATAAGCTTGCCAATTGAGGAAGTGTATATGGAGAAAAGAAGGGGGCCTAGAACAGAGCCCTGGGGGACCCCAACTGAAAGGGGGGCAGGAGTTGAGGAGGAGCCATTGAAGGAAGTGGTGAAGGAGCGATTGGATAGGTAGGAGGAGATCCAGGCCAAGGCAAGCCCATGGATGCCCATGGACTGTAGTGATTGGAGGAGGAGGGAGTGGTCAACAGTGTCAAATGCTGCAGAGAGGTCAAGGAGGAGCAGGATGGAATAACTGCCTTTGGCCTTGGCAAGGGTAAGGTCGTTGACCACCTTGGCGAGGGCTGTTTCAGTTGAGTGCGCAGGTCGGAATCCAGACTGTAGGGGGTCAAGTAGGGCATTGGTGTTGATGTATTGGGTAATGCGCTGGTGGACTAGGCGTTCGAGGAGTTTAGAAGCATAGGGAAGGAGGGAGATTGGGCGGTAGTTTGAGGGTAGGGATGGGTCGAGTGAGGGTTTTTTCAGCAGGGGAAGCACAGTGGCCTGTTTGAATGCTTTGGGGAAGATGCCTGTGGAAAGGGAGAGATTGAACAAGGAGGTGAGGACTGGGGCCAGGTCAGAGAAGTGGGGACGAAGAGTATTCGCGGGTACCGGATCACAGGGAGAGGATGTGGGGGGGGGGGGGGAAGCCACTAGCAGCAGGCTGACTTCATCAATGGTGGCAGGAGCAAAAGAGGCGAGGGGTGGATGAGACAAGGGAGCCGCTGGGAGGGAAGGCAAGGGGACAACCTGAGACGCATTGGTAAGGGAGGGATGGAGGAGGGAAATTTCATTGCGTATTGTTGCAATTTTAGTGGTGAAGTGGTTGGCAAGGTCATTGGCTGAGAGGGAGGAGCTGGGAGGGGGAGGAGTGGGGTTGAGGAGGGAATTGAAGGTAGCAAAAAGCTGTCGAGGGTTGGAAGCTTGGGTTACAATCAGTGCTGCAAAGTACCTTTGTTTAGCCTCGGAGAGGGCAGTGTGGAAGAGTAACAGTTTGGCCTTGTAATCTAGGAAGTTAGCATTGAGATGTGATTTCCTCCATTTCCGTTCGGCTGCTCGAGTTTCTTTCCTGAGGTTACGTGTGTGGGTGTTGTGCCAGGGTTGGGGGTTGGGGGGCTTGATAGGGCGGAAGATTGAGGGGGCAGCTTGATCTAAAGCAGATGAGAGGGCAAGGTTATATTGTGCAGCCGCTTCATTGGGGCATGTTAGGGTGGGTAGGTGGGAGGAGAGGGAGAGAAGGGGACTTGCTAGGACATTTGGGCTGAGATTACGTAGGTCTCTCTGCCATCGACCAGGCTGAGGGGTGGGGAGAGAAGTTGTTGGTGGGGAGATAGTGAAGGTGAGGAGGTGATGGTCAGAGATAGGGAAAGGTGCGATGTCCAGGTTGCTGAGGGAGGTGGACTTTGAGAATATGAGGTCAAGAGTATGACCAGCGCGGTGGGTGGTGGAATTTGTGTGCTGAGAGAGACCAAGGGATTTGGTGAGGGAGAGTAGCTGCTTGGCAGCAGTGGAGATAGGCTCATCGATAGGTAAGTTGAAATCCCCGAGTATGATGGTGGGGAGGTCAAATGACAGGATGTGGGGGAGCCAGGAGGCCAGGTTGTCCAGGAAGAGTGAAGTTGGAGCAGATGGGGGGTGATATAGGACCGCAATGATGGCTGGGAGAGGTTGGTACATGGGCCTCGAAGGATGAGAAGTGCAGGGAAGGGGGCGGTGATAGGACCCGGAAGGTGCAGGGTGCGGAGAGAAGCAGACCCACTCCTCCTCCAGACCTGTTGTCAGGTCTGGGGGTGTGACTGAGATGCAGTCCCCCATAGGAGAGAGCAGCGGCTGCGGTACAGTCAGAGGGGGTGAGCCATGTCTCTGTGAGGGCGAGGAAGGTGAGGGATTTAGAGAGGAAGAGCTCATGGATGGATGTGAGCTTGTTGCGGACAGATCTGGCATTCCATAGACCACAAAACAGAGGGAGAGAGTGCCTGGGGGTTGTATGGATGGGAATGAGATTATTATGGTGTGGTCTGCGGATGCAAGAGAAGTGTGGAGGGGCTGGAAGGGGGTTGGCTGGGAGTTTGGGGACCAGTGGGGGTCTAGGAATGGGTGGGTTGAGGATGGAGGGAGAAAGCACTGGGACCAGCTGGAGAAGCAGGTGGAGGAATAGCATGTGGTAGTGGTGGAGGGGTGGCAAAGGGTTGGTAGGAATATGGTGGGTGAAGTGTGGGTGAGCCAGAGAAAGGACTGGGGGGAAGGGGTGCATTACGTTGTGTGGAGAGGAGGCTGGCAGTGGTTTGGACAGAGGTAGATGTGTAGAGAACGGTGGAAGATGCATGGAGTAGGAGAGAGGAAGCAATGTGTGTGAGGTTTGGATAGTGATCAGGAATGCAGGTGAGGCTAAAAGATTGAGGAAGTTACCTTGGTGTAATGCTGATTTCTGCTGAATTGCTGTTGAATTCTGGTAAATTCTGGTTAATTTCCACCCTTTGAAACGACCCTTAGAAGACGACCCGAAGTCGGCCGGCCCGACTACCAGACCTCCTGATATACACACAGCATCAGAGCAAATGAGTAATCAGGATGGTCTGGCAGACGATTTGCAATTAAGCAGGGGGGAGGGCCACTATAGTCTCCTGCAAATCAAACAAGCTTGTAGGTGTTACAACTTTGTTTGAAATTACAGATAGGCCAGCAGTGTGAAACAAAAGCCAGAATTTCAATAGCAAGTAGTAAATTACAATGTAAATATGTTACTTAGGCGCTACTAATATGAAAAGCAGAGCAGGACAGCAGAAATGAGCCACATGTAATATATTAGAGATGAAACATACACAGCAGATGGATGCAGCAGGAATCGGTTTCAAATTGAGTGCAGGTCAGATTAGAGATGAAACATACACAGCAGATGGATGCAGCAGGAATCGGTTTCAAATTGAGTGCAGGTCAGATTAGAGATAAAACATACACAGCAGATGGATGCAGCAGGAATCGGTTTCAAATTGAGTGCAGGTCAGATTAGAGATGAAACATACACAGCAGATGGATGCAGCAGGAATCGGTTTCAAATTGAGTGCAGGTCAGATTAGAGATAAAACATACACAGCAGATGGATGCAGCAGGAATCGGTTTCAAATTGAGTGCAGGTCAGATTAGAGATGAAACATACACAGCAGATGGATGCAGCAGGAATCGGTTTCAAATTGAGTGCAGGTCAGATTAGAGATAAAACATACACAGCAGATGGATGCATCAGGAATCGGTTTCAAATTGAGTGCAGGTCAGATTAGAGATGAAACATACACAGCAGATGGATGCCTATATCAAAACTCGGTTGCCCTTTTCACCACCTTGTAGCCGATATTTGCAGAAATAACATTGATACAGGCAGCTCAGGTGCCCTTTTCAACGGATCCCCTGATCATAGTCTAGGGCCAATTTAAAGTGAAGCAAATAAACGTATCTGTATGGTATGGTATGTTTTTAAGATGCTCACGCACTACTAACAGGCATACAGCAAATACAGTATATATCCAAATAAAAAAACAAAGGGGCTGATTAATACTAAACTTAATACTGAACTCCCACCCATTTTCACTTGAACCCTCCCTTTGTTTATACCCAACCCTAACCAACTCCCACCCCAAGCGATGGCTAAACCTAACTGACCCCCCCCCCCCCCCCCCAACTGATGCCTACCACTAACCAATCCCCAACCAATGCCTAACCCTAACCAACCCCCCCAACCAACTGATGCCTAATACATGCCAATCCCTCCAACCAATGCCTAAACCTAACTGGCCCTCCTTGCCTAACACTACACGATCCCCTCAACCACAAAAATGCATTGAAGAAATAGCCTCACTGTTTTTAACTTGTGCTATTTTTAAAGGATTCGGTTCAAAACCTGTGAAATGAAGACACATCCAGATCATAAAGCATTAAAGATCATAAGTGAGGAAGCAAATCTGACCCAGATTTATTTTTTAAAAAAATATGTGAGTGCTGCATACAGATGGTTGAAATTGGTGAATTCCAAATTGGCGAAATTCTTACATTTTGCTCAGAATTCTGAATGAATACCTAATTTCGTAAACTGAGAGTTTGCATTGCAAAATTGTGATACATTGCAAATGTATTTTTGTGCTAGCCATTAATTTAAATCTGGATAGTGTAAATTTGCACAAATACTCTCACAACACGTTTTAATTTCACTTGAAATTTTCACATTTTTGCATAGAATTTTCACAATTATGACCCTGACATTTTTTTTACTATTCGTACGAAAAGAAAATAGAAAAAAAAAAAAAAAGTTTTGTGCATCACATGTATGTAATTAAGTTTTTAAGTTTTAACTTTTCGAATTTGGATGTTTGAACTCCATGATTTCTAAATTCTAAGTTTCAATTCGAAATTGCAAAATTCCAATTCAAAAGTCACAATTCAGAATCCCACACAATCCAGGTGCTCATCCCTTGTGCTGCATATGAGATTCATTAGGCGTTGGCATGTCAAAGGGCGGAGTCAGGCAACTTGTGCAAGGAGCAGTTGGGGGAACAGGAAATCTTTTTGCAAGGTATGTAATCTGATGATCTGCTTTTCAGCTCTCCTTTAGGCCTGAAACCCACTAGGAGCACTTTTTTTAGCCTTTTCTGGCCTGGAACCCGAACATGGTAAATCCAGCGCTGGACACTTGGGCGCAGTAGCGCAGGAGACTTGGGCGCAACCGGCGCCACCATAGGCCGTAATAGGAACTACAGCTATCGCAGGCACAGGGAGTAACTTCAGCGCCATCAGAAGACGGACCTTAAGTTGTTTTTAAAACAATAATTCGGCTTCCAGCAATTGCTGAATGCCGAATTATTTCATTCCCCCACTATCCATGTCGGCCTGGAGGGGGAATAGTAATGAACACGGCCCGGACTTGTGCGGCAGCAGGATCAGCCATATACTGGCTGTGTCCTGCACCCAAATCTCCGGCGCCGTTCTCTCTCGTACACCTGGAACCCACTAGGAGTGCTGTTCTGAGCGCTTTGTGATTTGAAAAGCTCTTGCTAATGTAATGCTATGGGTGTGATCCCACTACAGCGATGTGATTCTATCTAAATCCCCCATAGGATTGCATTAGTATGAGCTTTTTCAAATCAATAGCACTTAGAAAAAGCTTCTAGTGGGTTTCAGCCCTCAGAGCAGTAGTTACTGAGCAAGCTAGCACATCGCTCTTTTCCTACAGCATGCAGGTTGGGTGCAAAGTTTAAACCGCAAAAGCTATTTCATAGATTAAAAAAGTAACACTAACAAGAGTAAATAAAATGCATACCACACATCTTCTATGGTATACAGATGGAACAGAAATGCCAACCAGGTTGAAATAATTAAAATGAATAAAAAGAGCACTTACCTCCCCATAGAAGATTTATCACAAGATTTACGGTATCATCAAAAATCTTTAACTGTGTATGCAAAAAAATGTGATGCATTTTGTGGAACTATGCCCACTTCCTCAGGCAGTAAAACAGGAGCAGTTGTTCTGTAATCATAGCAAGCAGAGGCACCACGCTTTCGTCAATGAGGAAGTGGGCATAGTCCCACGAAAAGTGGCACAATTTTTGGAGTACGCAGTTAAAGATTTTTGATGCTCAATCTCCTGATAAATCTTCTACAGGGAGGTAAGTGCTACTTTCCCTCTTATTCTTTTTAATTTTGTTTTAACTTGATTGGCACCTCTGTTCCATCTGTATACCATACATACATCAAGCCCATTAATGGTGGAAGGGTGTACAGTTTTTCCCAAATCTACAGAGAGTGACATCAAAGTACCGAGGGAACGGGTTTAGGTTCCCCTACTGCCTAAAAAGTGGTTGCCTGTTTGTAACCTACACTTGTGAGTTTAACTCTACACCTATTGCTTTAACTCCTATTTTGGTTTAATATACCACGCTATAGTGGGCTCTCGATTCTTCCTTTATATCTTATAGGCATTATCTATCGGGGCGTCCCCCCCCCCCCCCCAAAAAAAAAATAGAATGTTCTTACAACGGAAAAAAAGATCGGAAAGCCATGCTAGAGTCTTTTGAAAAGGTATTTTGTTTTTTCTTTTCTTTCTCCTCCTTTTCTATAAATGTGTATTTATGATCTATTTTGCCTCTCTCTTCAGCTACTTTGCTTCAGGTGGAGCCAAAGGGTAGTATTTGCGCTTAGACCCCTATAAACATACATCTCTCAGCCCTGATCAGATCATAGGACGCGGCAAGAAAAAAAATCTCCCCTTCACATGTCTTCCTTCTTTCTCCTTTTATCGTCAGATGTCTTCTGACTCCGGCATTTTCTGCTTCAAGACAGTAATTGCTGTGAGCTTCTGGTTTGGCGGTGATGCAGGTAAGGATTCCGTGTAAAAAAAATAAATAAGTCAAACCCCCGGGGATTGGGAGTGAACCCTTAAACTCAAGCAAATTTCTCAAATACTAATGCTGATACAATCGCAAGCAAGAAACAAACAAGAATCGCCGCAGAGAATGAACCTGATAAGCTCAGCAGTGAAGCTGCTCTGTATGTCATCTACACAGGTTGAGTGTTTTTCTTTTTTTTTATGCCCCCCCACCCCACCACCCCCATATCTCGAATCATAAGTAAGCACATAAGTAGTTAACTCTACGCCTTCTCTTCCCCTCTCTCTCTTTTACTGCTTGAGGCAATTATAGCAATGCTGCATCTGTCAATCACATTTATTCGTGCATGGTTCCCTGAAATAATTATCAGGTGAGTGGCATTTCAGAGCCTAGAGTACCAGCTTGGAAATTGGATGCCCTAGAGTATTAATTACTGAGCACAAAAATTTGCAGAGAAGCAAGTCTTTTAATGGTAGAACTGACGTAACATGATTGTTTTGATTTTTTTTCTTTTTCTCTCTCTCTCTCTCTTTTTTTTACTAACATGACAATCATCACTGTCCCCCTGGTCATCACCATAGATTAGTTCAAATTATCAGGGGAGGCCATTAACAAGCTGTGTACCATTTGATAAAATGAGGCGCATGCTGCCTTGTGCTGTGTTTGTTGATTTAAAAAAAAATGAAGATAGGGGGAAAAAAAGTCAACAACTGTAATAAAAGTGGACTAGTGCCAAACTCCGGTAAGGAGGGAAGACTTCTCGGTGGGGGCAAGGGGCTACTTTGGTTGTTCCATTTCGCTGGAAGAAAAAGACTTTCAACAATTTGTCTTTTTTGCATTTCATACGAAGCTGCCTATTCTCCGTAGACCTCCGCTCACATTTTGAGGGTATATAGGACATCAGCATTTTGTCGAATTTAAGATGAAAAGGTATGGCGTACGTTTTCTGGAGGCGTGCTGTGGATTCTGTGCGCCATCAAAGTCCGATGCAATAAAAAAATACAAAATAACATAGCCTGCGTTAAGGAAATGTGATAGCTGCTCGTACACATACGTGTGTGAGGCTTATGATGGGAGTTTTCAAAACAATAATGAAAAGGTCAATCAAATAAATATTTATTATACAGTGGAGTTCTGTATTTGCCACATCTACGCTGTATTCCAGATCTTCTGAAGTCCCTGAGTCCCACCATGGTTCTTCTTTTTACTCTTCTTCCTGGTTACTCAATTATGATTTCCTGTGGGCTCAATTTAAATTATGATTTCTGCGTGGGTTTCCTCCGGGCACTTATTTTTCCTCCCACATCCCAAAAACATGCAACTAAGTTAATTGGCTTCCCCTACATTGGTCCTAATCTATGATACATACACAACACGATACACACACCACATGATATAGACATTTTACTGTGGTAGGGATTAAATTGTGAGCCCTTCTGAGAGCACAGGTGAGGGACAAGACCATATACGGGGCTCTGTACAGTTCTGCAGAAGAGGATGGTGCTATATAAATAATTTCCCAGTGGTGGCATTTTAGTGTAGAGCTGTTTACAACGGTCTTAGCTTTCATGGATGGTTAAACCACGTAGTTAGCAAATGGTCATAGCACAGTTAAGCTGCCATTTAATAACCTGTATAATTCAATGTATGGTGGCATTTGTAAAAATTGAGGATGCTAGAATTTGCCACACCATGTTTTTGTCATGCAAGTGATGGATTTTTTTTTTTTTTTTTTAGGGAATCTAAAGCAAGAGGTATATGAAGGCAGTCATATTGATTTCCTTTAAAAAAAAATACTAGTTGCCTGGCAGTTCTGCTAATTTCTTTGTCATACAGTAGTGTCTGAACCACACATACCAAAACAAGCATGTGGTGGCTAATCATGTCAGATTTTTGTCAGAAACATTTGATTTGCATGCTTGTCCAAGTTCTTTGGCTAAAAGTGTTAAGGGGCTGAGGATCTGCAGGACTGCTAGGCAACTGGTATGGTTTAAAATTAAATAAATACGGCAACCTCCATATACCACTAATTTCAGGTTCCCATAAATGTATGGGAGTTGGTAGTCACAGACTCCAATGATTCCATCAACATCTGCTGCGCATACACCCTTCAGGTGGTCCAAGGCTGAGAAGCCATTTGGGCCCATCTCTGCCAAGAATCTAGCATGTGTGCGGCAGCCAGATTCTGGGAGGTGGATCATCTTCGCTGAGAAGAAGCCGAGAGCATTCTCTTAAGTGCTTGAGCTCAATGGCTGTCTGGGTGGATGACGAAGTCAATGGATCTCCAAGTTGAAGAACCTCAGAAGGGAGTAATGGGGAAGGGTGGAGGTAAGAGGGTGGGGTTGAACATGTACATTATTTGAGGGGGAGGGAACAGTCAGAAACCAGATACAAATAAATTAACTAAAACTAGATTTTGGGAGGTTTCTTCATCATGACTGCATATTTTTCAACAGAGAGCTGGCACACCATAGACATATAAGGCTGGGTGCAGGACAAATGATTAGGCCAGTCACCATAAGTCCTGTAGATTCAAGCGTTGTCAGCACTTCAGTATTAAGATGAGCACACCTTTATGATGCCATTATCGACATATAAACATCTGACAATTGTTTCAAGGCCTTTGCAGGGTCCCCCTTTCTAATGCTAGGTACAAACGATACAAATTTCTTGCAGATTTACCTGCCAGATCAGTTTTTTCCAACATGTCCGATCTGAATTTTGATCTATGGAAATCAGACTATAAGCGCAATGTGCATTAATGAGGGTAATGAGAATTGTTATGGCAATCCACGGTACACCACGAGTGTACTCCACATTAGGATTGCAAACCGCACATACACATGCTAAACCCCTGCCGTTAGCAACAGTAACATTTAAGAGGCCATAAAAACACATTTAAAAACAGGATTTAATCCAAACCGTTCACTTGGCCAGTAAAAGATTTACGTGCAGATTGTGCCACTCATGAAACACTTAATAAAACATCCTTCAGAAGACAGCTATCCTTTCATGAAATTGTCACTCTTGAGTAACGTTTCTCACCTCCAATAACCAGTGGTCAATGAGATGCAAATATGTATTTCTCCCATGCATATTGTATGCAAATTCTACTGAGCTTGAAAGTGGGTCAAATCAAATGAACTTCTTGTGGATTTTGATTTGCCCAATTGCAATATGCATGCAAATGGCATCGAAGATGGAATGCTTAAAGAAAACCTGAACTGAAATTAAAAGTCAAAATAAGCATACACAAGTCATACTTGCCTTCCATGTAGTCTACTCCTCAGTGTCTTTCTCCTGTCCCACGTCCTGTTCACTGTGATTAAGGGAATTTTCCGTCCTCCATTTTGAAAATGGCCATTACCCATAACAGCTTTCTGGTCAGCGCACAGTTAAGCTGTAGCATCGCCCACTTGAGCCATAGGGAAACATGGACATTTACCTGGTACATCAGTTTTCCTGTCAGCTATAACTGACAGCAACTGATATTTTACTGACAGCAACTTTTATATTTCAGATCGGACAAAATATTGTCAGAACTGGAAGGGATGACTGTAAGAAGAAAATGGTGAGCTTCTGATAGGAACTGATGGCAAGGTAACTATGTAATGTTCATTTGAAGTTACCTCATGTGTTTATTTTAAATATTTTTACTCAGTACAGGTTCTCTTTAAGCATTTCATTGACCAGGTCTGCTTGTTATTGGTTAATGCGTGATGACAGGCAAAATGTGTTTATGTGTAGTTATTCCTGGACTGGTATCAGGGTTGTCTGTCCTAATTAGTGTTAAAGAGAAACCGTGACCAAGAATTGAACTTCATCCCAATCAGTAGCTGATACCCCATTTTACATGAGAAATCTATTCCTTTTCACAAACTGATCATCAGAGGGCTCTGTATGGCTGATATTGTGTGGTGAACTGAATCCCGCCCCCCCCCCCCCCACAGGAAACCGCCAGGACCATGGTCCTGGCAGTTTCCGGTCTGTGAACCTTGTTGCATTGTGGGAAATAGCTCTTTACAGCTGTTTCCAACTGCCAAAAAGGTAAGCAGCAGCTACTTCCACTGACATCACCTGCCAGCAGTTAAAATGTCACCATGTGATAAATGTCAGAATGTAAATCAGGGAGAGGAAAGCTTTTACAATGATCAAACATTGACTAAATCATTTATACATAATTATTGTAAAAGTGAAGCACTTTTTATATTACATTATTTTCACTGGAGTTCCTCTTTAAGAGTAAATATTTCTGAGACCATTGAACTGACCTGCTAATGTCTATAGTTGCAATATATGAAATATTGGCCAGTGAAGTCACCAGTTCCCATCAGCGTCACATCCACTCTGGACTGTAAGGAGAGCTGAAAGAGGAACAGGAAATAAAGGGGTGGAGTTCCATCATACTTTGATTTTGCAATCTGTTTTTATAATGAAGACAGCGAAACTGCTGAAGGGTCAACAGTGACTACACTTTAAATCAAGCTTCCACATTAAAATACATTTGAGACAATTGTATGTGCAGTAGCAATAGTATAAAAAGTTTAATCTGAAACGATGTCAGTGTTACATAAAATCTGGTTCATTCAACTATCAATAAAAATAAATAATTAACTATGAGATTTTTAGCACTCTGGTGTCCGGAGATAAAAATATTTTGACTTCTATTTACTTTTCAGAAACTGCAACTGCAGTTCAACTACCTTAATTGCATACAAAAAGCGCTGATCTAGTAACAGTCACAATGGAAAAAGGGAAATACATGTTAAAAGTGAACACAGGAAAGTTATAATTAAACTTCAGGTGACCATACATCTCTCAACGTGGCAGCCAATCGACCATCCAATTCAATAACTATTGAATTGGATGAAAATCAGTACCGCCAAGTGCATGCCGATCTGGTTCCTCTCATTATTTATAATAAATAACCCATTTTCAAGGAAATACAGTCTTTTTCAAACTTTACCCAGGGTCGCTCTTTAAACGTACGTAAAAATAACTTTTCTGGATTTATGGGGTCATCATGATTTTATTATTAATCTCTAAGCACTCAGTGCCACACACCAAACTATAATGATGGCAGCAGGAAGTCCTGGTGCCTTTCTTTAAATATTACCGGGGTTGTTTCCTCAGTAATGTATATCATACTCTGAATTATTCAGCTATAGCAGAGGTGCTCATCTCCACTTTGTGTATATTACAGGAGAAGTATGCCACACGCAGAACACACATTAACAAATAAGTAAACGAGGACGACAATGGCTTGTCTTTTTGTTTCACATGTTAATGAACAGAAAGGCTGCCAACGGAACTGTGCATGCTGGCCAGTGCAGTGTCCTTGTGCTAATGTGACAGCTTTGGGAGCCTTTGATGCACGTCAGTGGTCTCAATAATGCAAGACACATCTGTATGAAGCACATCAGAGCAAGCAATGGATGAAACAGCCTGGCCTCCTGGAGAAACTAGATAGAGGAGGACAGCTTGTCTCCCCCCATCTTCATAGAGCCAGCTCCACATGCTGCTGTGCTTACAAGACTCGGTGTGAAAAACAACGGCTACACAACAAGGTGCCGGCCATGCAACCCGATAATTAACAGGACCACGTTATACTTATTGGTGTCATCAACGTACAACAGAATCTCGGATTTAGTAAAGGCAGGCTTTGCCATACATGGACTCTTAACCAGAACAGAAGTGACTGTTTAAAGGCTTAGTATTAGCAATAAGTTATAAAACATAACTTTTAATTACAATAGTCATAAACAGATGTGTTGCAGCACAATAAAAAAGTTATTTGAGCCACATTTAATGATGCAGACATAGCCTAATGCCGTTTCATGGCCTTGAGCATGGCTGCTTCTTCATAGGCATAATTTCACAACTTCATAGATCGTGACAAGGAGAAGTAAAAACATAGAACATGGAGTTTTAAAGTACAGCCATGTAAGGGATGTACCCAGCGTTAGTATCGTCCAGTCGGTATGATATACACTTCATAGTATATAGCCATCGGCAAGTACTGGTGCTAGTCACAACCTCGTGATCACGAGTCAGTATTCGTGATTAAAAACCCGCTGACTTTAGCGGTTAATAGCAAAGTTCCCTTAAATGCCAGAAACGCCAAATTTGTCAGATATGTTAAAGGAATACTATCGATTCTCATATTTTTTTCAATTGACACAGGAATTGTTTGGGAAGTGCTGCTAAGTACTGTGGTGTATACATTTTAGTAGCAACTTCTTTGTTTACTGTTATCAAAATACTTTCAAACTTTACTGACGCCAAAACTGACGGCAGACTGAGCCATGAGGAGAGGGGAAATTCCCCTCACACTTTGTCTGTTAACTCTATGTGTAACTCTGTGTGTGACAGAGAGAAAGCTCCCAACAGGTGCAGCTTCTGTGTCCTGGGTTTCTGACTGAGGTGTCTGAAGAGAGCAGAGGAAATGTAACTAATTGTCACAGCTTTTCATACTGTTTTTGCTTTCAGAGTTTGATATGTTTGATATTTGTTTTCTGTAGTCTGATATGCAACTCTGGCTGTGCATTGAAGCAGACACCCCTTCTGCAATGGATTTGTCCCAATATAGCTAAATCCTACCCTCAATAAATTACAGTTTTGCCTCTGATATTTAACATGAAAAGTAGGAATATGTTTACACAGCTACTTAGACATTATTTGTACATTGTCATTTTAGAACACTTGGGTATCGATAGTATTCCTTTAAATAGAATCTGTATTGTTAAAATCGCACAAAAGTAAACATACCAGTGCGTTAGGGGACATCTCCTATTACCCTCTGTCACAATTTCGCCGCTCCCCGCCGCATTAAAAGTGGTTAAAAACAGTTTTAAAAAGTTTGTTTATAAACAAACAAAATGGCCACCAAAACAGGAAGTAGGTTGATGTACAGTATGTCCACACATAGAAAATACATCCATACACAATCAGGCTGTATACAGCCTTCCTTTTGAATCTCAAGAGATCATTTGTGTGTTTCTTTCCCCCTGCATCTCTCATGCACTGAAGTTTCAAGCTGCTCTTTTCTTCCTGCAAACAGCTTTGCCCTTGTCTGTAATTCTTCAGTATGTGAAAGCCCAGCCAGCTCAGAGGACGATTTATCCAGCTTGTAAAAGATAAGAGAGAAGAGAGAAGCTGCTCTAATCTAAACAACACACAGGCAGTGTGCATAGAGGGGCCTGGAAGGGGGAGTTCATAGCAGAACCACAACACTGAAGAACTTGGCAGCCTTCCAGACACAGGCTGACAAGTCTGACAAGAGAGAGATAAGTTGATTTATTACAGAGACTGTGATAGTACAAAGTGCTGCAGTAAGCCAGAACACATTAGAATAGCTTTTGGAACTTGTAGGATGATAAAAAACAGGATGCAATTTTTGTTACGGAGTCTCTTTAAGAAGAACAGTGGGAACAAGAGGAAAAAAAGACCTTACGGTTTTTGAGAAAAATCGATTTTAAAGTTTCAAAGGAAAAAAGTATACATTTCAATATGGTAAATGACAGTTAATGTTTTAACGCATTTAAATGTATACTTTTTTTCCTTTGAAACTTAAAAAAAAATGTTTTTCTTGTTCCCACTGTTCTTCTTAACATAACTGGCAAATTTGGGGTTTCTAGCATGTAAGGGAGCTTTGCTATTAACCGCTAAAGTCAAATCGTGATCATGGCTATGCTCACGGAGATCACTTTTAATCACGGTTAAAATCCGAGTCAAAATCGGAATTGGGCATCAAGTCCGGATCACGAAAACGGCATATCCGGATTTTAATACTGCCGTGATCGGATTTACTTGAATCCATGATTGGGGGCATCCGAGCACCACTGTCAGAAAGTATAACTGCAACCAGAATCAACTGGCATAAAGTCAGTGTAAATAAATAGTAGTAGTAGGTTCCTAAGAGATCCGACCACTTTTGGGTACTCCAGCCAGAAAATGGATGCGGCTATGCACCCTAATGTGGGTGTAGCCAACTTAACATGAACTTAACAGTGGTCTAAGTAGGCCTGCCCAGCAAAATGCTGAATGAAGCCCTCTCCATTAATAAAAAAATGCAGCATATCACATAAATAGAACTAGGCAGAGTTACCTGGCTTCTGTACTGGCTTTCTGCTGGGTGGGCTGGCCTGCCACCAGGTTATCTCGCAGTTCCCCCATAGCATTCCCTGACCGTCTTCTGAACCCCCTCCTATGCTCCCACGAGCCTCCCAGTGAGGCACCACAACTCCCAGCATGCCCCCATAGAAGAACCGCAGCTTCCTGCATGCCCCCATAAAAGCATTACAGTGCCCAGCATGGCACCACAGCACTCAGTATGCCCACATAGAGGCACCACAGTACCCAGTATACCCCAGATTGATGCACCACAGCTCCCAGCATGCCCGCCATTGAGGCACCACAGCTGACTCTGCCTGGGGGACATCTCGGGCACGCCAGAATACAGTGGCTTGCAAAAGTATTCGGCCCCTTTGAAGTTTTCCACATTTTGTCACATTACTGCCACAAACATGAATCAATTTTATTGGAATTCCACGTGAAAGACCAATACAAAGTGGTGTACACATGAGAAGTGGATCAAAAATCATACATCATTCCAAACATTTTTTACAAATCAATAACTACAAAGTGGGTTGTGCGTAATTCTTCAGCCCCCTGAGTCAATACTTGGTAGACCCACCTTTTGCTGCAATTACAGCTGCCAGTCTTTTAGGGTATGTCTCTACCAGCTTTACACATTTAGAGACTGAAATCCTTGCCCATTCTTCTTTGCAAAACAGCTCCAGCTCAGTCAGCAGTTTTATCTGAAAACAAATGCTGTCCATCTAATCTTGCATCAGATTCTCAATTGGATTTAGATCTGGACCTTGACTGAGCCATTCTAACACATGGATATGTTTTGTTTTAAACCACTCCATTGTTGCCCTGGCTTTAACCCAGTCTCAAGTCTTTTGCAGACTCCAAGACGTTTTCTTCCAAGATTGCCCTGTATTTGGCTCCGATAGAGGCGCCAAAATAGGATAAAATGGTTAAAAATTGTTTAAAAAGGAGGAGGTGGGTGGATCCACTGTCCTCACTAAAAAGACCAGGCTAAATCAAGCCGTAAATAATACAAAAAAACATTTATTGATCTCCAAATACAGTGCAACGCGTTTCACCGGCGAACATCCCGCTTCATCAGGCAATTGAGGTAGGAGAAACACACATGTGGGTCAGTGAAGAGCTACAGGCGCCTCTAGCTCTTCACTGACCCACATGTGTGTTTCTCCTACCTCAATTGCCTGATGAAGCGGGATGTTCGCCCGTAAAACGCGTTGCACTGTATTTGGAGATCAATACATTTTTTTTGTATTATTTACGGCTTGATTTAGCCTGGTCTTTTTAGTGAGGACAGTGGATCCACCCACCTCCTCCTTTTTAAACAGTTTTTAACCATTTTATCCCATTTTGGCGCCTCTATCTTTACCAGTTTCATTCATATCTTGTCCACCCTAGGTGGAGGGGTGTTTCCCCATATTTCTTTTCTATAGAGAGTGACTTTTTATACCTGAGTGGGGTCAGGTAAAAATTCTTCCCACCTGCCATTTCAGTGGTCGCCTGCGTGGTGACCCACACTTGTGAGTATATTCTCATATAAATATTTTTCCACATTGGCTGAACATACTGCACCAGTTTTGGCTCTCGGTTTTTTGTCTTTCAAGCACTTTTTGTCTTTCAAGCACTGTATTTGGCTCCATCCATCTTCCCATCAACTTTGACCAGCTTCCCTGTCCCTGCTGAAAAGAAGCAACCCCAGAGCACGATGCTGCCACCACCAGATTTGACAGTGGAGATGGGGTGTTCAGAGTGATGTCCAGTGTTAGTTTTCTGCCACACATAGCATTTTGCATTTTGGCCAAAAAAGTTCCATTTTGGTCTCATCCAACCAGAGCACCTTCTTCCACATGTTTGCTGTGTCCCCCACATGGCTTGTTGCAAACTGAAAACGGGACTTCTTATGCTTTTCTGTTAACAATGGCTTTCTTTTTGTCACTCTTCCATAAGAGCCAACTTTGTGCAGTGCACAACTAATAGTTGTTCTATGGACAGATTCCCCCACCTGAGCTGTAGATCTCTGCAGCTTGTCCAGAATCACCATGGGTCTCTTGACTGCATTTCTTATCAGCACTCTCCTTGTTCGGCCTGTAAGTTTAGGTACACGGCCTTGTCTTGGTAGGTTTACAGTTGTGCCATTCCTTCCATTTCTGAATGATCACTTGAACAGTGCTCCGTGGGATGTTCAAGGCTTTGGAAATCATTTTGTAGCCTAAGCCTGCTTTAAGTTTCTCAATAACTTTATCCTCGACCTGTCTGGTGTGTTCTTTGGACTTCATGGTGTTGTTGCTCCCAATATTCTCTTAGACAACCTCGGAGGCCATCACAGAGCAGCTGTATTTGTACTGACATTAGATTACACACAGGTGCACTCTATTCAGTCAGTAGCACTCATCAGGCAATGTCTATGGGCAACTGACTGCACTCAGACCAAAGGGGGCTGAATAATTACGCACACCCCACTTTGCAGTTTTGTAAAAAATGTTTGGAATCATGTATGATTTTCGTTCCACTTCTCATGTGTACACCACTTTGTGTTGGTCTTTCATGTGGAATTCCAATAAAATTGATTCATGTTTGTGGCAGTAATGTGACAAAATGTGAAAAACTTCAAGGGGGCCGAATACTTTTGCAAGCCACTGTAGATCCGTGGCACGTGCCACTAATCTTTGGGGCTAGCAAAGCCCCTGTGATGTGGCACTTTCAAATAGAGAAGCACAGAGACAATTGGGGCCCAAATTGTGCATGCCACGGAAGAGCCATGAGAAAAGAAAACGCCATCACAATCGGTTTGCTGCACCGATTGTCGATGTGCCAGATCAAAATCTTATGTTTAGGTACAGCAGACTGAGCCTGGGGTCTCTGGCTTTCATAGCTGCTGGCAGAGCTTTTCATGAGACACGTTGGCCCTCTGATAAGACAAGTTTGTTTTAATTACCTGGTTCAAAAGGAGTTCCTTCAGGGACCAGCAAGCCCAAAAGGTAAAGTGTTGCTGACTTCTTTTATGGACAGAATAAACACGGCAGGGGGCCTATTCAGACACTACAATCCCACAGACATCCCGGCAGCGACACAGCATGACTTCGTAGTATGGACAGCGCAAAGTGAAAATATAGCCAGTCATTTTTTGGTAAGATTGTAGCAGAATGACACTGACTGACTATCTCTACGAAAATAACACATTTAGGCACAGTTGAAATTGCGCACGTTTTAAGATATCGTGGACGTTCCTAGCTCATTCTTAAGCGGAGTTATTAATTTAGGTGCAACCACTTGGGCTAAACTCGTGATTCTTGATCTATGTATGCACCCCCGGATCCATTGTGTATTAATCTGTTATCAGCACAAATGTGGCATTTATCATTTTCAAATGACAGGGGTATATAAATTTAAACCTAAATCTCTCTCCGAGGACATGGACTGTGATTGGTTGTCAACCAGATGGAGGCGGGCTTGGTCCCACCCCAAAACTAGCTTCAATAAAACCAAGCTTCAGGCAGAGAGGAGGGGTCCTCAAAATTCCCTCTTCACGAAGGCATGCTGTTGCTCTGAGGACCGAGCAGCGGCCGTTTTTGTTTGAACTTTGCTCCAGAAACCGAGGAACTTAATGTGCATACCCAGAAGGACATTTTCACCTGACCTTAAGTATACATCCTGTATTTTCTTCCCTTTTTATTTTTATACTGTGCTACTATTGTCTCCATAATTGTTGATTTTAATGATTTTCTGTATATATTAATTATTTATATTGCAGTCATAATAAAATGACTAATAAAATGACTAATAATAAAATGAATTTATTTGTTCAGCTACCCCTACTATTCAGCCACACACAGAAAGAATTCAAGTTTCTGAAGATCGCTTCTGAGAATTGTTGTTATTAGTCAGTACAGGGTGTGTTTAACCATTCTATTTACAGGTATTAGTATCAGGCAGATTGGGGCTTCTCTTCCCATCAAAAAGAGATGGAGGCAGCCTAGTATTTTGTGTTTAATAGATAGCACGCCTACCTCTGGTCTGTCTGCTGCCAAAATTCCAGCGGTTTCAGCTCATCGATTGCGTCCTCGAGATTGGGTGGTCTGTGTGCTGAAACATATAGATCTATGCGCCCGAGCTCCGCACGGCTACTAGTAAGGTTATCGGTTTTATTGACCTGAGGAAGCAGGCTGCGTCCCGTGAAACGCGTTGTCTACAGGATAACCGTTATTTTATTAAAGACTCCTTTTTCTATCTGTGTGAGTCTGCTTCTGGAGGTAAGAGACCTCCTTATTATACCATGTATAATTTTTCTACATAATTTTTATGAGTACAATCAATTAGTTGCTGCCACAATATATCTTTGGGCGCCTCCACCGACGTGCTTCAATCGAATACTCAACACTTCTTTGAGGTGTCATCCCTATCCCTGGGGACATTGTCTGCTGGGGACCAGGACCATAGGAGGAGAGCGACCACCCAGATCCAGAGGGTCCGGAACACCGAGCGGAAACGGTTATCTTTCCGCAGGCATTTACGGGGGTTGCAGGATTGCAACCTACCTTTGTGAGTATAATTTATTCACAAATTCACATCTCCAATTATACTAACAATACTGCACCATAAGGGCTCCCGGTCTCACCTTTTCTATAGGTCAAGGACAGCCCTCTCCATTGTGAAGGGAACACCCGAGACCCACACAGATATACTTATTCATTTAACTTTTTCTCCTAGGTCAGGGGTAGGGAACCTATGGCTCGGGAGCCAGATGTGGCTCTTTTAATGGCTGCATCTGCCTCACAGACAAATCATTAGGGTTGATTCACTAAGCTACACTACTCAAGCAGCGCAGCTTAGTGTGGCATCGCAAGTAACATTTTCAAAGTAAGTAAGCTGTAGCATGCACTACTAATTTACTCGGGCTACCCCAAAAGGAACGGCTGCTCCAATTGTCCCACCCTGGATCTTGTCAGGTCCAGTGACTTTGTAAGATGAGATCCCAGCATTTTTAATGGCCCAAAAGGCTGCCTGCCACTTGACAGGCAGCCTATTGGGCCAAAGTGCGGGGATCTCGTTCTACAAAGTGAATCAACCCCCAAGTCAGTTAGCTAATTGTACAAGCTGTTAGTCAGTACTTCTCCTGTCTGACTTTCAGGGAAATTGCTGATGTTGCTGAAACCTAAGAGAAACTGAAGATGTGTCTGACACTTCCGCTGCCTGTAGGATCAACTGTATACACATCACCATGGCAACAGGGACGTGGGCCCTACTTTCCCAGTTTGAAACATATTGTATGGATCTCACAGAATTGCATTTTAAAATATGTGGCGTTTATGGCTCTCTCAGCCAAAAAGGTTCCTGACCCCTGTTCTAGGTGACATTTTCACGTCTTATCAATAAAATGTCTTTTAAGCCACCAGTAAGCCAGAAAATACTCTGAATATTTTTTACAGACTTTTTCACCTACTTTGCGGTACTTTTTTCAACTGCAGAGTGTGGCGAAGTGTTCTTAAACAGAAGATGAAAAAAGTGAACTGAATAAGGGCCAGTGGGGCCTTTTACTCACGAGTTTTCTCCTAGGAGATCATTTTTAATCTTCTATTCAAAGTAACTTTTCATCACTTTGCAATTGAAAAAGTACAAAAAGTAGGTGAAAGAGTACAAAATGATTCAGTATATTTTCTTGTTTGCTGGTGGCTTAAAAGAGATTTTATTGATAAGGTGTGGAAATATCACCTAGGGTGAAAAGGTGAATTGAATAATGGTCCCTGTATACATTAAATTCCATTATAGTTCTCTTTTTTATTTACCCCATAGCGGAATGTGTTGCTATAAAATGAATGCTTGTGGGCGTCCTCAATAGATGACCACTGAGACCAGAAAATGAAGAAAAAAACTGAAAAAAATCAATATAGTATTATAGTATTTTAGGATAAATGGATGAAAAGCAAGTAGAATACGACTTACAAAGGTGGGTTGCTATAGGCAATCACAGTAACTGGCATGTGGAGAATTCAGTCTCCAAGTGGATAAATCTAGGTTCTTCCCTTTGGGTATGTTCGATTGTTCTCCAGAAATATTATCATCGAGACTCTAACCCCTAACTGTGTGTTGTGGGGATGATAAATACAATGGATGGAAGGAGATGCCCCGGGTATATAAAGCTCCAATAAGCCATTTCAAGTCAACCAACAGTCTTACCTCAGATGAGGAGCAACTTTGGAAGAAAAGTTCACTTGTGTCCAATAACATTTTATTCTCAAGTCACTCCTCATCTGGGGCAAGACCGTTTGTTGTCTTTAAATAGCTTATTGTAGCTTTATACGTGTACATGTAAAAAAGTGTGGGCCACTGAGAATGTTTGATGGAGGAGAAGGTGGATGAAACTAACTGAGAGGTTGTTTGCCAACTGCCAGACATCTGACTGAGGTGGGAAAGAACAGACAAATTAAACTTGAAAATGAAACACAATCTTGGTTGGGGAAAGCTTGGTTGGGGGATCCTCATAATGTTTGTTTGAGGCAGCAAAAAGTCCAAAACCGACCTTGACAAGTGTGTTTTAGTGAGGGTGATCACACCATGCCCCCCCTCCCCCTGCACACAAGAGGCTTGCTGATATGAGCAACTCCGGCTTTAATAAATCTGGATCAATGTCCTGTGCCACCAACCTAAAAAACACACCAAAATTAAAATCAAATGGTGAAGTTAAGAACAGAAATGGTGAAGTTCAAAACAGTACTGAAATAATGAATGTATAGAGGCTATCCAACTCTAGGCTTCAATACTCCTTGAACAATGAGCCTTACCAACCTCAAATAATAGGCTGTCTCACCTTCAGCACTTATTTTGATAGGCCAAGGATTTTCCAATTTTACCACATCCATGGAGAATAAGAGCTTACCTACACAATCTGTTTATAGTATTCTAAATCTCTTGGCCCTCTCGCTACATGAAAGTGGTAAAATTGGGCAATCATTGGCCAATCAAAACTGGATGTGTGTAGATACACTTAGTGGCAAACATTAAATACATCCCTTATTTGAAAGTAAATGAGTCCAACAGTGACATAACACTGCAGAGTTGCTTACTGTATATAAGGAATGCTCAGCTTCGGACAACGCAGTCCGAAGGCAAAGTATTTCTGAAACCTAGGAAGATTTAAGTGACTTTGAATGAAGGATGATCGTCGTCTGAAGACGAAAGATTACTGAAGACGTAGGAAGACGAAAAAGATTTAAGCGACTTTGAACGAGGAGGATCAGTGCATGAAAACTGGTTCTAGCATCTCTGAAACTAAGACTGTTTTAGGATTTTCTCACCCAACAGTATCTTGGGTGTTTAGAGATTGGCAGTTGAGAAGAAAAAAAAACAAAACTTCAAGCGATAAGGACTATTCTGGTCGAAATAGGCTGGTTAACAAGAGAGGTGAAAGGCGAGTAACACTCAGTCTACAGCAACAGAAGGGCAACAACACGACAAATTACAGCGGAATTCAATGCAGGTGCATAAAGCATGTATCAAATGCACAACAAGATGGACTTTGCAAAGGATGAGCTTTAGCAGCAGGAGACCATCAAGATTGCCTTTCTTATCACAGAAAAATAGGAAAAGATGCCTGTTGTGGTGCCTTGCCACCATGTTCCATTGGTCTCAAACTGGTTTGAGAATTATCAATCAGAGTTAAACCTACTTCCATGGCCAACTCAGTTCCCTGACCTCAATCCTACTGAGCATTTTTGGGACAAAGTCGAAAGATCACTTCAAAGCTTGGAAAAGCCACTATCCAATCTGACCCAACTTAGAGCTGCCATTATGCCAGCATGGGCCAACATTCCTCAGCAATGGTATCAGGCAGAGCCCATGCCAAGAATATCAGATGTGATCAGAGATAAAGGTGGACCAACTCGTTATTAAAGGGTGTCTCTATTTTTTGGCCACTCAGTGTATATTTTATAAATTAAGAATATATAAAACAAAAGAAATGCACCTATGGGCCTACCCTATTACTACCGTTAAAATTTAATACATTTATACTTGTACTGATAAGTAACTGAAGTTGTTCTGTAATGTTGTCGATCGATGCACCGTTTTTCTCTGAACATTCTTGACCGTCGCTCTGTAGTCTGTAGCCTCGTGAAAGGAACCCCTCCCAGACACTTAACATCAAAGTCACGCTTGTTTCCTCACAAAGATGAATGCGGACGGTATTGAAATGTTGCTAGTGTTGAGTGCTTTCCCTTTTCCACTGTCCAAGTGTCGGAGTTTCAGCTTCAGCTGAGCACGGCCTGCTGGGAGTTCAGCTGCCAGCTTAATTAGTGTTCAGTAATTTCAATAATGAGTGACAATTCATCAGGGTTTTTAGGTTGGTCTTCTGTTCTGAAGCAAATCAATAATCCACAGTTTTCCTCCGTCTTTAAAGACAAGAAAGTGGCAAGTGAATTACATCAGTGGAGGGGATACAAATGAGAAGGAGCGTAAGTTAACACAGGAACTTGAGAGGGTAATTGGCGGCTTGAAAGTGTAACGTTCTCTGCAGCCGGCCCTGGAAGCCATTTTGCAAGACGAGTCATTATTCATGGTGTGGCAGGAGGTCAATACACTTGTAACCAGTGACACATGGGATCAAGAATAAAAAGTGTTTTTCTCTTTCTTTTTTTAAGCAATGTAGTGTATGCTATCAGAATGTGTTTTTTGTTCGTTTTCTGGCCCAATTCAGTCACTGTAGTTTAAAGCAGTGTCAGGGGAAAATGGTTGCAATAATCTAAATTTATATGAAAATTGTCCGAAATAGTGATTAATAAACAGGTGATGCTGCTCTAGTCCTTCCTGGACATTTCATTCCGCCCTCCAATTCAATATCTTGTTTCCTTCAGAGATGCAACAATAGCCCCGGGAGGGGGGGGGGGGCAGAGGAGCCTGCTGCTTTCCCCCAATTTTTGGGCAGAGTAGCACATGAAGCATCACAAATCGAAAGATACATAGCAATGGCTCGCAACTGCTCTCTTCACACCTGTTGTTCGGCCTCATACCCGACATGGAGAAACACCTGGAATGGGATCCATTTGATCTTGTGAAGCTGAACAACAGACAGTACCAGTAAATAGAGGAGATCGGATTAAAGCCGGTAATATAGGGTTCTCTCAATGCTATGCTACTTTGCATATCTAGGGAACACAAGAGCTTTCTAATCCTAAATTCAAGGAAATGTTTATCTAATAGTCGGATGGGGAGAGGCTTAAAGGACCACTATTGCGAAAAAAGTAGGCAGTTAAAATCTGACAGAACCGACAGGTTTGTGGCCAGTCTAGGGATGCTCGTTCGGATTCCGCGGGAATGAAATTTCTGCATTTCTGATCAGAAATTGCATTTCTGCATCGGGATTCGGAAATCGGTAATGCAAGTGCGGTAGCTAGATCTTTGCAGAAATTGCGGACATTTTGCAGAAATTTCTGCTAAGTTTAACATCAATTCTCTCAAAAACTACAAGGTCTTTTTGAAAGATTTTTTTCCTATTGTTTCCACTCTTCTACTTAACATACCCTGAAAATTTGGTGCTTCTAGCAGCTACGAGAGCTTTGCTATTAACCGATAGTGTCGGCGGCCATTGACTGCAATGTAAAATGAGGAATGATCCGCATTACTTATATGCGGTATGCCAAATTAAAGAGGAACTCCAGTGAAAATAATGTAATAAAACAAGTACTTCATTTTTACAATATTTATGTACAAATGATTTAGTCAGTGTTTGTCTATTGTAAAATCTTTTAAATCCCTGATTTACATTCTGACATTTATCACATGGTGACATTTTTACTGCTGGGAGGTGATGTAGCTGCTGCTTGCTTTTTTGGCAGTTGGAAACAGCTGTAAACATCCATTTCCCACAATGCAAAAAGGTTCACAGACAGGAAACTGCCAGGAGTACCACGGTCCTCAGAGTTTCTTGTGGGAGGGGTTTCACCACAATATCAGCCATACAGCGCCCCCTGATGGTCTGTTTGTGAAAAGGAAAAGATTTCTCATGTAAAAGGGGGTATCAGCTATGGGATGAAGTTCAATTCTTGGTCACGGTTAATAGCAAAGCCCCCATAGGTGGTAGAAACACCACTTTTTCAGGGTATATTAAGCAGAAGAGTGGAAACAAGAGGAAAAACATCTTTCAAAAAGACTTTGTAGTTTTTGAGAAAATTGATGTTAAAGTCGGCAGAAATGTCCACGAAAATCCGCATTGGAATGCGGAAATCGGTAGTGGAAAGCGGAATCAGTAGCAGTAATCGGCAATGGTGGAAAGCAGATTCTCAGCGGAAGCGGAAATTAGCATTTCCGGCCATCCCTGGGCCAGTCCATCTCCTCATGGGGAATTCTCAGGGTTTTCTTTGTTTTCAACACCATTTCCTGAACAGCAGTATAACTGCCAAAATAGTAAGATACCAGCCAGCCTCCCTACTCACTTGCACACTATTTTGTCAGTTAGTCTTTGAAATTACTGTTCAGGAAATACTGTTGAAAATAAAGAAAACCCTGAGAATCCCCCATAAGGAGATGGACTGGACCCAAACCTGTCGGTTCTGTCAGATTTTAACTGCCTAATTTTTTGTGATAGTGGTCCTTTAAAGGCTCACCAATACTAATATGAGGGGGGCAATGAAGGGCACCTAATAAAGAGATCTGTAGGAAAAGAGGAAAAGATTGGTACAAAAGGCTACCCTTATACTGACATGCAGGGCCGGTTTAAGGGGCCCTATGGCCCTGGGGCAAACTGTAGCATGGAGCCCCCCCACACACACACACCATTACCCCTCTGCTCTCCGGGGCCCTGCAAGTATAATAGCCATAATTACCTATTAGTCTTGGCAGGTGAGCGGATGGGCAGCAGCTGTCTCCCTCCCACTCTATGACCCACCGTATCATGTGTAAACACGCACCGGGTCATAGAATGGGAGGGAGACAGCGTGGCTCAGAGTGCAGCAACTGCCTGTCCACTCACCTGCCGGGACCAATAGGTAATTATGGCTGCTACTATACTTGCAGGGCCCCAGGGAGCAGTGCGAGTGGGGGGAAGCAGGCAGAATGTAGCAGGGTCAGCCCTGTGGGGGCCTCAGAAAAGTTCGGGGGCCCCAGAGAAATTGTCCCCTTTGCCTCTATGCTAGTGCCGACCCTGAATGGGGGGTAGGAGCACAAAAGCCAGTGGCATCGCTAGGGCCTTTGATCCAGGACAACGGCTTGGAACCTGTTGCCTACGGCTGTCCATGGTCAGGCCGGAGGGCAGGTGGGGGGGACTGGTGCCGCTGCTTGCTGAGTGGTGAAGCGTGGGTCGGACGGTGCTCCGAGCGGCGGTGGCAGCAGTGGCACCCGGATGCAGGATCCTCGCCTTGATGGAGCACGCGGCTGTCTGTGGTCAGGCCGGAGGGCGATGGGGGGGGGGGCGTGCCGCTGCTAGCCGCGTGGTGGAGCTTGGGTCGGGAGACCTTGGGGAGGCGGAGGACCAGTGATGGTGGTGGTGCTGTCAGCCGGGAAGCAGTGCAGGTAATGTGGGAAGCAGTGCAGGAAATTGTTGGATAGGCCCTTCGGGTCCTCCACGTGTGTGGTCGGCTCTGTAGTCTGTGTATCCTCTGTTTGGTGTCCGCAAGACTGGACCCAGGGTGGGATGCCGGAGCTGATTAAAGTACTAACCCCTAACAGTTTAGCATTAAAAAAAAAAAAGGTCTAAAAACACTAAAAAAGCAAAAACTAAACTATATAAAAGGAAAGAGTAGCAGGAGCTCTGTCCCAGGGCAGCCGTTAGGCGCCATCTTGTTGATTGATCTAATCTATACTGGGGGAAGCTTCCTATCTAATCTACAGGATCTTCTAAAAAAATTAGCATATTGTGATAAAGTTCATTATTTTCTGTAATGTACTGATACACATTAGACTTTCATATATTTTAGAGTCAAATACACACAACTGAAGTAGTTCAAGCCTTTTATTGTTTTAATATTGATGATTTTGGCATACAGCTCATGAAAACCCAAATTTCCTATCTCAAAAAATTAGCATATTTCATTCGATCAATAAAAGAAAAGTGTTTTTAAAACAAAAAAAGTCAACCTTCAAATAATTATGTTCAGTTATGCACTCAATACTTGGTCGGGAATCCTTTTGCAGAAATGACTGCTTCAATGCGGCGTGGCATGGAGGCAATCAGCCTGTGGCACTGCTCAGGTGTTATGGAGGCCCAGGATGCTTCGATAGCGGCCTTAAACTCATCCAGAGTGTTGGGTCTTGCGTCTCTCAACTTTCTCTTCACAATATCCCACAGATTCTCTATGGGGTTCAGGTCAGCAGAGTTGGCAGGCCAACTTGAGCACAGTAATACCATGGTCAGTAAACCATTTACCAGTGGTTTTGGCACTGTGAGCAGGTGCCAGGTCATGCTGAAAAATGAAATCTTCATCTCTTTCTATCTAATCTATACTGGGGGAACCTACCTATCTAATCTATACTGGGGGAAGCTACCTAACTAATCTATACAGGGGAAAGCTACCTATCTAATCTATACTGGGCGAAGCTGCCTATCTAATCTATACTGGAGGAAGCTGCCTATCTAACCTACACTGGGGGAAGCTGCCTATCTAATCTATACTGGGAGAAGCTACCTATCTAATCTATACTGGGGGAAGCCGCCTATCTAACAATACTGAGGGAACATACCTATCTAACCTATACTGGAGGCACCTACCTATCTACAGCAAAGCAAAGCCACAGGGCCCCAGGCCAGCAAAGCAGAGCCCTCAGCAAAGCAAACCCCCCAGCCTAGCTGAGCCTCCTGGTCCCAGCGCAGCATCACCACCAGCCAGGCCAGCGCAGCATAACCGCCAGCCGAGTACAGCACACAGGCCAGCCAGCCGAAGGCAAGACAGAAGCCAGGTGAGGGGCTTATATATGTGAAATACTGCTGATTGAATATATTTAAGTTACGCCGCTGCTATGTTCATGTACATTTGGCCCCACCTATGACCATGCCCACTTTACATGCCATGGTCACGCCCATTTTCATTCCCTCTTGGTGCCCAGGGGTGCCCCGGATCTCCCAGGAACCTAGAAACGCCCCCGACAAAAGCTATCTTATGCCAATATTTGGGGAGCACAAAAACTACCTAATAGTGGTGATGACGAAGGGGTTCAAAGACTACCTAATGCTGGTAACCTGGAGTGGGACTGTGGCTCCCCCAAAGTTCTAGCTGGTGATCCAATGATTTCTAGTATATATATATATATATATATATATATATATATATATATATATATATATATATATATATATATATATATATATATATATATATATATATATATATATATATATATATATTTATATATATGTATATGTATGTATGTATGTATGTATGTATGTCCAAAAACCCATGAGTCAACTAAATGAGAAAAAAGGAAATTAAAAACACCTCACCTTTGACTAGCTACCAAATGAACTCTCTGAAAATGTGCAATGCACTCATTTATATACTTAACTGTGCTAGAGGTGGGCAGGGTTATGCAAGCTCACAGGGGGAAATTATAAATAATTACCAAGGGGTGAGCAGCACCAACCAAATTTTATGCAATTCTATGCAAAGCATGCACGCAGCACTGGAGGTCCCCAGACTCCATAAGAAATATATAAGTACAGAGGGGCTGCAGCACACAACAGGAAAACAGTGATAAAATAGAATTGCATAAAATTTGGTTTGTGCTGCTCACCCCTTGGTAATTATATATGTATGTACAGTGGGTTGCAAAAGTATTCGCCCCCTTGAAGTTTTCCACATTTTGTCATATTACTGCCACAAACATGCATCAGTTTTATTGGAATTCCATATGAAAGACCAAAACAAAGTGGTGTACACATGAGAAGTGGAACGAAAATCATACATGATTCCAAACATTTTTTTTACAAATAAATAACTGCAAAGTGGTGTGTGAATAATTATTCGGCCCCCTTTGATCTGAGTGCAGTCAGTTGCCTATAGACATTGCCTTATGAGTGCTAATGACTAAATAGAGTGCACCTGCGTGTAATATAATGTCAGTACAAATACAGCTGCTCTGTGGGGGCCTCAGAGGTTGTCTAAGAGAATATTGGGAGCAACAACACCGTGAAGACCAAAGAACACACAAGACAGGTCCAAGACAGGTCAGGGATCAAGTTATTAAATTTAAAGCAGGCTTAGGCTACAAAAAAGATTTCCAAAGCCTTGAACATCCCAAGGAGCACTAGTCAAGCGATCATTCTGAAATGGAAGGAGTATGGCACAACTGTAAACCTACCAAGATAACGCCGTCTACCTATACTCACAGGCCGAACAAGGAAAGCGCTGATCAGAAATGCAGTCAAGAGGCCCATGGTGACTCTGGATGAGGTGCAGAGATCTACAGCTCAGGTGTGAGACTCTGTCCATAGAACAACTATTAGTCATGCACTGTACAAAGTTGGCCTTTATGGAAGAGTGGCAAGAAGAAAGGCATTGTTTACAGAAAGCATAAGAAGTCCCGTTTGCAGTTTGCCACAAGCCATGTGGGGGACACAGCAACCATGTGGAAGAAGGTGCTCTGGTCAGATGAGACCAAAATGGAACTTTTCGGGCAAAATGCAAAACGCTATGTGTTGCAGAAAACTAACACTGCACATCACTTTGAACACACCATCCCCACTGTCAAATATGGTGGTGGCAGCATCATGCTCGGGGGGTGCATCTCTTCAGCAGGGACAGGGAAGCTGGTCAGAGTTGATGGGAAGATGGATGGAGCCAAATACAGGGCAAACTTGGAAGAAAACCTCTTGGAGACTGCAAAAGACTTGAGATTGGGGCGGAAGTTCACCTTCCAGCAGGACAATGACCCTAAACATAAAGCCAGGGCAACAATGGAATGGTTTAAAGAGAACCCGAGGTGGGTTTGAAGAATATTATCTGCATACAGAGGCTGGATCTGCCTATACAGCCCAGCCTCTGTTGCCATCCCAAACCCCCCTAAGGTCCCCCTGCACTCTGCAATCCCTCCATAAATCACAGCCACGCTGCTGACAAACAGCTTGTCAGAGCTGGCTGTGTTTATCTCTATAGTGTCAGTCTGCTGCTCTCCCCGCCTCCTGCAGAACTCCAGTCCCCACCTGCATCCCTTCCCTCCATGCTGATTGGAGGGAAGGGACAGGGGCAGGTACCGGAGCTATGCAGGAGGCGGGGGAGCAGCTGAGACTGACACTACAGATGTAAACACAGCCTCACAGTATGGCTGTGATTTATGAAGGATTGCAGAGTGCAGGGGGACCTTAGTGGGGTTTGGGATAGCAACAGAGGCTGGGCTGTATAGGCAGATCCAGCCTCTGTATGCAGATAACATTCTTTAAACACACCTTGGGTTCTCTTTAAAACAAAAACATACCTATGTGTTAGAATGGCTCAGTCAAAGTCCAGATCTTAATCCAATCGAGAATCTGTGGCAAGATCTGAAAACTGCTGTTCACAAACCCTGTCCATCTAATCTGACTGAGCTGGAGCTGTTTTGCAATGAAGAATGGGCAAGGATTTCAGTCTCTAGATGTGCAAAGCTGGTAGAGACATACCCTAAAAGACTGGCAGCTGTAATTGCAGCAAAAGGTGGTTCTACAAAGTATTGACTCAGGGGGCTGAATAATTACGCACACCCCACTTTGCAGTTATTTATTTGTAAATTACTGCACCACTTTGCATTGGTCTTTTACGTGGAATTCCAATAAAATTGATGCATGTTTGTGGCAGTAATGTGACAAAATGTGGAAAACTTCAAGGGGGCCAAATACTTTTTGCAACCCACTATATATATATAGACAGGGAGGAGGTGGAACCGGCTAAAACTTACGACACACATGGCTGAAACATGGAGCTCCGTGTTTGCAGTGGGCATGTGAGTTGCCCTTACGATCCTTATGCCACTGGAGTCACCGTCGCCTTGCTTGAGGATACACACTCTACCGTCCTGCTCACAGCGGTTGTTAAAGAGTGGTGAGATCCGTATGTTATCCACACCGCCGTGCTCACACAGTTTGCTGGCATCTGCACTCTACTTAACACTGGGCTCAATACACTGTATGCATCTCCGGCTTGTGTTGTGTGATCTGGCTCTTTGATGTGTGTGAGACCGGGTCCCCCACAATTCATGCTTTTAGAGTGGGGTATCCCCTGCTCTGTGGGAATATACTGATGTTACAATTGGCTAATACATTTTCATTTTACTTTACACAGAGTTGAGCACTGAATTTTTTGTATTTTGATTTCTAGTTACACCTCTGTTTGTTGTTTTTTTTCCCCAAAGCTCAAGATCAGAATGTCCTCAAAATCTTACATCTAATACATTCATTTAGTGATTTGTAGAGATTCTCAGTAAGATGGTAACAAATCGTGCTTGCATGCAAATTCAAAATAAGTTCTACATTGCTTGAAATAATCAATCAACGAACCAAAATTAGTACAAGTAAAGTGCAGGAAAAAAAAAAAACTTTAAATCTACATATTGTCGTTAGGGATGAGAATTTACACATTGGGGAGACCAACCAGCCCTGTAGTAAGTATTTAATCAAGCATGGGAGAGGTCTTCCTGCAATTCAAAGATGAGAATTCTCCTAAGGATGGTGAGATATTCAATAAGATGCAAATAATATTCAGCAGTATTCTGTGTTATACAATTTTGAATAGAATTCTTTAAAATACTTTCAATCGGTTTACAGGTCTAAAGTTTCCTGGCTCAATTTTTTTTCCCCTTCTTGAATTAGCGGAAAGCATCATTTCAACCATAATTCACAAGTTCCAGACATAATTTCATTTGGTGAAAATGAGTTATCTTCTACTCCTATGTTTTCTTAGATATTCTCATTTGTGAAAAATATGCCAACACAAAAATGTTCAACTTTACTTATCCTTATTACTGGCTTTGGATAGGCTCACATCTCTCTTCCTGGGTCAGTGGATATAAGCACCTCTCTAGCGTCGACTAAACTTTACTGTCCATCTCATCCCCTTCTCCTTCCACTCCTCTGATGCAGCCCCTCTCAGCTAGTGTTGGGCGAACAGTGTTCGCCACTGTTCGGGTTCTGCAGAACATCACCCTGTTCGGGTGATGTTCGGGTTCGGCCGAACACCTGATGGTGTTCGGCCAAACTGTTCGGCCATATGGCCGAACTAAGAGCGCATGGCCGAACGTTACCCGAACGTTCGGCTAGCGCTGTGATTGGCCGAACGGGTCACGTGTAGTGTTGGGCGAACATCTAGATGTTCGGGTTCGGGCCGAACATGGCCGAACTCCGAACATAATGGAAGTCAATGGGGACCCGAACTTTTGTGCTTTGTAAAGCCTCCTTACATGCTACATACCCCAAATTTACAGGGTATGTGCACCTTGGGAGTGGGTACAAGAGGAAAAAAAAATTTAGCAAAAAGAGCTTATAGTTTTTGAGAAAATCGATTTTAAAGTTTCAAAGGGAAAACTGTCTTTTAAATGCGGGAAATGTCTGTTTTCTTTGCACAGGTAACATGCTTTTTGTCGGCATGCAGTCATAAATGTAATACATATAAGAGGTTCCAGGAAAAGGGACCGGTAACGCTAACCCAGCAGCAGCACACGTGATGGAACAAGAGGAGGGTGGCGCAGGAGGAGAAGGCCACGCTTTGAGACACAACAACCCAGGCCTTGCATGAGGACAAGAAGCGTGCGGATAGCAATTTGCATTTTGTCGCCATGCAGTCATAAATGTAATACAGATGAGAGGTTCAATAAACAGGGACCGGAAACGCTAACCCATCACAGATGTTCATTGTTCATGTTACTTGGTTGGGGTCCGGGAGTGTTGCGTAGTCGTTTCCAATCCAGGATTGATTCATTTTAATTTGAGTCAGACGGTCTGCATTTTCTGTGGAGAGGCGGATACGCCGCCGATCTGTGACGATGCCTCCGGCAGCACTGAAACAGCGTTCCGACATAACGCTGGCTGCCGGGCAAGCCAGCACCTCTATTGCGTACATTGCCAGTTTGTGCCAGGTGTCTAGCTTCGATACCCAATAGTTGAAGGGTGCAGATGGATTGTTCAACACAGCTACGCCATCTGACATGTAGTCCTTGACCATCTTCTCCAGGCGATCGGTGTTGGAGGTGGATCTGCACGCTTGCTGTTCTGTGTGCTGCTGCATGGGTGTCAGAAAATTTTCCCACTCCAAGGACACTGCCGATACCATTCCCTTTTGGGCACTAGCTGCGGCTTGTGTTGTTTGCTGCCCTCCCCATCGTCCTGGGTTTGCGGAAGTCAGTCTGTCGGCGTACAACTGGCTAGAGGAGGGGGAGGATGTCAATCTCCTCTCTAAAGTCTCCACAAGGGCCTGCTGGTATTCTTCCATTTTGACCTGTCTGGCTCTTTCTTCAAGCAGTTTTGGAACATTGTGTTTGTACCGTGGATCCAGAAGGGTATAAACCCAGTAATTGGTGTTGTCCAGAATGCGCACAATGCGTGGGTCGCGTTCAATGCAGTCCTAGGCCGAAGAGGTCATAGCCTAGGGTCACAAAACCTGTTTATTGGGCAATTTCAATGGTGGCGAGTCTGACGTACATAAATCGCAGCAATGGCCGTTAGCAACGTCTGAATCTCACGAAATGTCTCATGCAGGTAGAAGACATATTGTTAGACTTGGGCTCCAAAGATGGGTTCCCTACATCTCTGCAAACCAGAGTTACAGGGCTCCAAATTTGGTAAAATCCCCCATAGGCTTTCATTGGGCCTCCTATTTACAGTTCCAAAATCTCACAACTTTTCAAAGGGCAATTACTCAGCAGTGGCAAATTTTCTAGCATTGTAGGGACCCTTAGGGGGAACATGACTGGTGAGTTTCGGGCCCCTAGGCCAAAGAGGTCATAGCCTAGGGTCACAAAAACCTGTTTATTGGGGCTATTTCAATGGTAGTGATGGTGACGTACATAAATCGCAGCAATGGCCGTTAGCAAAGTCTGAATCTCACGAAATGTCTCATGCAGGTAGAAGACATATTGTTAGACTTGGATTCCAAAGATGGGGTCCCTACATCTCTGCAAACCAGAGTTACAGGGGTCCAAAATTGGTAAAATCCCCCATAGGATTTCATTGGCTCCCTATTTCACTTTCCAAAATCTCACATCTTTTCAAAGGGCAATGGCTCAGCAGTACCAAATTTTCTAGCATTGTAGGGACCCTTAGGGGGAACATGACTGGTGAGTTTCGGGCCCCTAGGCCGAAGAGGTCATAGCCTAGGGTCACAAAAACCTGTTTATTGGGGCTATTTCAATGGTAGTGATGGTGACGTACATAAATCGCAGCAATGGCCGTTAGCAAAGTCTGAATCTCACGAAATGTCTCATGCAGGTAGAAGACATATTGTTAGACTTGGATTCCAAAGATGGGGTCCCTACATCTCTGCAAACCAGAGTTACAGGGGTCCAAAATTGGTAAAATCCCCCATAGGATTTCATTGGCTCCCTATTTCACTTTCCAAAATCTCACATCTTTTCAAAGGGCAATGGCTCAGCAGTACCAAATTTTCTAGCATTGTAGGGACCCTTAGGGGGATCATGACTGGTGAGTTTTGCCACTGCTGAGCCATTGCCCTTTGAAATGGTGTGAGATTTTGGAACGGTAAATAGGAGGCCCAATGAAAGCCTATGGGGGATTTTACCAATTTTGGACCCCTGTAACTCTGGTTTGCAGATATGTAGGGACCCCATCTTTGGAATCTAAGTCTAACAATATGTCTTCTACCTGCATGAAACATTTCGTGAGATTCAGACTTTGCTAACGGCCATTGCTGCGATTTATGTACGTCACCATCACTACCATTGAAATAGCCCCAATAAACAGGTTTTTGTGACCCTAGGCTATGACCTCTTCGGCCTAGGGGCCCGAAACTCACCAGTCATGTTCCCCCTAAGGGTCCCTACAATGCTAGAAAATTTGGTACTGCTGAGCCATTGCCCTTTGAAAAGATGTGAGATTTTGGAAAGTGAAATAGGGAGCCAATGAAATCCTATGGGGGATTTTACCAATTTTGGACCCCTGTAACTCTGGTTTGCAGAGATGTAGGGACCCCATCTTTGGAATCCAAGTCTAACAATATGTCTTCTACCTGCATGAGACATTTCATGAGATTCAGACTTTGCTAACGGCCATTGCTGCGATTTATGTACGTCACCATCACTACCATTGAAATAGCCCCAATAAACAGGTTTTTGTGACCCTAGGCTATGACCTCTTCGGCCTAGGGGCCCGAAACTCACCAGTCATGTTCCCCCTAAGGGTCCCTACAATGCTAGAAAATTTGGTACTGCTGAGCCATTGCCCTTTGAAAAGATGTGAGATTTTGGAAAGTGAAATAGGGAGCCAATGAAATCCTATGGGGGATTTTACCAATTTTGGACCCCTGTAACTCTGGTTTGCAGAGATGTAGGGACCCCATCTTTGGAATCCAAGTCTAACAATATGTCTTCTACCTGCATGAGACATTTCGTGAGATTCAGACTTTGCTAACGGCCATTGCTGCGATTTATGTACGTCACCATCACTACCATTGAAATAGCCCCAATAAACAGGTTTTTGTGACCCTAGGCTATGACCTCTTCGGCCTAGGGGCCAGAAACTCACCAGTCATGTCCCCCCTAAGGGTCCCTACAATGCTAGAAAATTTGGTACTGCTGAGCCATTGCCCTTTGAAAAGATGTGAGATTTTGGAAAGTGAAATAGGGAGCCAATGAAATCCTATGGGGGATTTTACCAATTTTGGACCCCTGTAACTCTGGTTTGCAGAGATGTAGGGACCCCATCTTTGGAATCCAAGTCTAACAATATGTCTTCTACCTGCATGAGACATTTCGTGAGATTCAGACTTTGCTAACGGCCATTGCTGCGATTTATGTACGTCACCATCACTACCATTGAAATAGCCCCAATAAACAGGTTTTTGTGACCCTAGGCTATGACCTCTTTGGCCTAGGGCCCCGAAACTCACCAGTCATGTTCCCCCTAAGGGTCCCTACAATGCTAGAAAATTTGCCACTGCTGAGTAATTGCCCTTTGAAAAGATGTGAGATTTTGGAACTGTAAATAGGAGGCCCAATGAAAGCCTATGGGGGATTTTACCAAATTTGGAGCCCTGTAACTCTGGTTTGCAGAGATGTAGGGAACCCATCTTTGGAGCCCAAGTCTAACAATATGTCTTCTACCTGCATGAGACATTTCGTGAGATTCAGACGTTGCTAACGGCCATTGCTGCGATTTATGTACGTCAGACTCGCCACCATTGAAATTGCCCAATAAACAGGTTTTGTGACCCTAGGCTATGACCTCTTCGGCCTAGGACTGCATTGAACGCGACCCACGCATTGTGCGCATTCTGGACAACACCAATTACTGGGTTTATACCCTTCTGGATCCACGGTACAAACACAATGTTCCAAAACTGCTTGAAGAAAGAGCCAGACAGGTCAAAATGGAAGAATACCAGCAGGCCCTTGTGGAGACTTTAGAGAGTAGATTGACATCCTCCCCCTCCTCTAGCCAGTTGTACGCCGACAGACTGACTTCCTCAAACCCAGGACGACCAGGAGGGCAGCAAACAACACAAGCCGCAGCTAGTGCCCAAAAGGGAATGGTATCGGCAGTGTCCTTGGAGTGGGAACATTTTCTGACACCCATGCAGCAGCACACAGAACAGCAAGCGTGCAGATCCACCTCCAACACCGATCGCCTGGAGAAGATGGTCAAGGACTACATGTCAGATGGCGTAGCTGTGTTGAACAATCCATCTGCACCCTTCAACTATTGGGTATCGAAGCTAGACACCTGGCACAAACTGGCAATGTACGCAATAGAGGTGCTGGCTTGCCCGGCAGCCAGCGTTATGTCGGAACGCTGTTTCAGTGCTGCCGGAGGCATCGTCACAGATCGGCGGCGTATCCGCCTCTCCACAGAAAATGCAGACCGTCTGACTCAAATTAAAATGAATCAATCCTGGATTGGAAACGACTACGCAACACTCCCGGACCCCAACCAAGTAACATGAACAATGAACATCTGTGATGGGTTAGCGTTTCCGGTCCCTGTTTATTGAACCTCTCATCTGTATTACATTTATGACTGCATGGCGACAAAATGCAAATTGCTATCCGCACGCTTCTTGTCCTCATGCAAGGCCTGGGTTGTTGTGTCTCAAAGCGTGGCCTTCTCCTCCTGCGCCACCCTCCTCTTGTTCCATCACGTGTGCTCCTGCTGGGTTAGCGTTACCGGTCCCTTTTCCTGGAACCTCTTATATGTATTACATTTATGACTGCATGCCGACAAAAAGCATGTTACCTGTGCAAAGAAAACAGACATTTCCCGCATTTAAAAGACAGTTTTCCCTTTGAAACTTTAAAATCGATTTTCTCAAAAACTATAAGCTCTTTTTGCTAAATTTTTTTTCCCTCTTGTACCCACTCCCAAGGTGCACATACCCTGTAAATTTGGGGTATGTAGCATGTAAGGAGGCTTTACAAAGCACAAAAGTTCGGGTCCCCATTGACTTCCATTATGTTCGGAGTTCGGGTCGAACACCCGAACATCGCGGCCATGTTCGGCCTGTTCGGCCCGAACCCGAACATCTAGATGTTCGCCCAACACTACTCTCAGCCAATCTCTTCATTGGCTAAAAATTACCCAAATTATCTAGTTTAAAGGGGCTCTGAGCACCTCTCATGGGCATGCCTTTAAGACTCTGACCAGTGCTGCAAAGTACTTAAAGATGCATACCTTTCTGTAGCTTGTGCTGTCCTCTTTCATTTGATGCCTGAATCGCCATTCTACACCAAATGGTTTTTATTCGATTCCAATTTAAAAATTGCGGCTGCCATCTTGGCTATGTTATAACTTCTGGGTCACCCCTGCCTTTTCTGTTAGAGAAGTGCATCACTGAATGAAGCAGGAAAAGGAAGTGACACGCATGGCCATTGTAAGAGGCTCCTCCAGAGGGGTCATGGCACGACTTTGTTGGAAGTCGTCTGTCTTAAAGGCATACCCATGAGAGGTGCTCGGAGTCCCTTTAAACTTTTCACCCTCCCATATAAATCACCTCCATATAGTGCCTCAGTCTCCAGATGCCATACCCAGAACTTTTGCTCCTCCAAGAAAACCATCTGGTCTTCTAGCTTGGTCACCTCTCCAGGACTTCTTGCGACTGTCACCTCTCCCACGGCCTGTTCTTCATGCTTAGAGCCTGGGAATCTTCAAACATTGGCCTCAATTCACTAAGATCATGCTGGAGATAATAAGGCAAGAGAAAACTTACCTCCACACAGTGAGAAAGTTATCTTATCTCTTCATTCCTTACGTTACCTCCTCTGTAGTTAATTTACCTCCTCTGTAGTAATTTTCACACGCAGTTAATAAACAGCCTGTCTTTAACTCTGGCGTTATTTTAAGGATTGCAGAGTTAACTTAAAGACAGAAGCGTTAACTTTGGGTTTGCCTGAGGTAAAAGGTTTCCTGAATACGACATGCCTCATCACCATGGTAACAACTCTAGAAACGTTATTAAAGTCAGGAGATAAGCTTAGTGAATTGAGGCCATTCTCTCAAAACACACCTGTTCATAAAAGCCTATCATTTTCAGTATGTAGCATTGGAGGTTCACTGCCTCATCCGCTAACCTGTGTCTCCCTCCCTAATGTCTCCAACCCACTACCCTTTAGATTGTAAGCTCCCAAGGGACCGCCTTCTAATGTTACTTATTCTGCTGTACTCAGAGGCATCACTAGGGTTGGTGTCACCTGGTGTGTAAGCTCATGGTGTCACCCATCTTACCCCATGAACCTCCAAATTCCCCAGGCGGGGAAAGAAAAAAAAACTTTTTTAGTAGTACAAAAGGTGTATATTTTACACTTCTCTCTCCCTTAGTCTGTACCTTAGTGTCTCACCCTCTGCAGACTAAACCTGGTGCGGTCCACACCTACCGCACCTCCCTAGTGACATACCTGGCTGTACTTAATCATATGAACAACATCACCAGTATTGGTGATGTCTGAAACCACATCAACTATGTATGTATTTGTACTTGTACTGGATGTCTTGATTGTACAGAGTTTTTCCCATGGACCTATGCTCCCCAATATTTGCTTTTACTATGCATAGCACTATGGAAAATGTTGGTTCTTATACATAAATAATAATAATACTGCTAGTTCTGCTCTCCCAAGTGCGGACTTTGGACTTATAATCCACAGGGTGAGATGTCGCCCATAAACAAACAGTGGAGGTCTCTGTACTTAGCCGATGGTACGATGCAAGTAAATCCACGAAGATGAGATGATCAGATGGTGAGACCATTTCATGTTATTACTATGTCTGCATCTAAGGTAAGCTGCATGGAGCCCTTAGGCGTGTTGTGCAGCGCATGCGCTATTATGTGATTTCAACATTGCAAACATTGAGGATTTGAGTCTATAGAATTGTGGTTAGTGCATAATTGGATATAAGATGAAAACAATTTTTTGTACATTCAGTACATCAAGGAATGGGACAATGGTTCCGATTTTTTTTGATGGGATCCTTATGGTTGCTTGCCACAATCCTATATAATAATAGGCAACTGTCCCTGCGTACAGCAGGGACAGTTGTCTCTGTGTAGCTGGGTCCGTGCTTCTTGCTACTGCGCATGTGCGCAGCACGGACCCAGCCTCACACAGGCAGGACGACAGAGACGGGGCCGGGCGGGCGTGTGAGCGGACGGCCGGGTGTGCACGCACGTGTGCGCGATGGGGTTGGTGCGCGCATGCGCTCGTAGACAGACCTAGCCCATTTTTAAACGGGATAAGGTCACTAGTAAGAGACTAATGTCTGTAGGCTGCACACAGGGTTCACACATGTCGATTAATTATCATCGTTTATTTATGCAGTGCGCACTGTGAGGACATTGCTTGGTTTACCCTACTTAGGGATTTTTTTTATATATGTGTTTTATAGGATTAGAATAAAAGTTACATTTTAACTTTCAGCAGCCCATGATGTAATTATGTAAAGTATGCTTGAATTATATCCCAGTAAATTTTGCATTAGAACATGCTCTCCCAAGTCTCTGTATTTTTTCACACTGTCCGAAAGAGTTAACATCTCCAATGATCTCAATGTTAAAGTCGTACAATGCAATTTTTTCTCTGAGCTCGGCCAAACATTCATAAGGTGTTGTATCTTGCAGTAAACCAACATATAATAGAGAAGGCTCCACAAAAAAATGAAACAAATAAAATCCCCAGCTGGGAAGTTCAGGTCTAACGAGGTGGGCACAGAAGAAAAGTAACCAAACTGCTTCCCTGTATAAGCCAGAGGTGCTTGCAAGTGAACAGCTGCTAATAATTATTATAATTTGACACTTTCGACTTTTCTCCCCCCCACCCCACCCCCCTCCTCTCGGCAGAGAGCAGATTAATTGTATATCAACTGATATACATAAAAGGGAAGGTTTAATATTCTAATTCTAAGTAGACAGTGTCAGTGAAAATTTAACACTAAATTTTGAATAGAATTCTCCAGGGTTACGCCGGATTTCAATCACGCTGGTTTCCATGAATTTCCAACAAGTTTGAAAGTCTGGCAAGAAATGCCAGTCAAAATGAAAAAAAAGGAGAGGGAAAAAAAGACATTCTTCTTTTCAGATTTTTTTTGTTTTGTAAAAAAAAGAAAAAGTAAAAACACCTCAGTGATCAAATAAAAGATCGATCTCTTGTTGTGATAATGATTAACTCTCATGTGTTTGTTGGGATGGATTTTCACATTCCTATGCTGAAAACAAATACATTTTAAAACCAGCAGATATTATTGCAAGAGGATACAACATTTAACTAATCTCACATCAGTTCGGTGAATTGACCACTTCCCAGATGCCTAAATGGAAGGTGTATAAATCGGTAAGCAAGTGTCTGCACAAAACTTTCATGAGAGTTGATTTGTAGTCATCTTGCTAGCTTGATAAACAGCTGTTAAAGGGACACTTAAGTCAAACAAAAAAAATGAGTTTTACTCACCTGGGGCTTCCAATAGCCCCCTGCAGCTGTCCGGTGCCCTCGCCGTCTCCCTCCGATCCTCCTGGCCCCGTCGGCAGCCACTTCCTGTTTCGGTGACAGGAGCTGACAGGCTGGGGACGCGAGTGATTCTTCGCGTTCCTGGTCACAATAGCGCCATCTATGCTGCTATAGCATATATCATATACCATATAGCAGCATAGAGGGTACTAATGTGTCTGGGAACGTGAAGAATCACTCGTGTCCCCAGCCTGTCAGCTCCTGTCACTGAAACAGGAAGTGGCTGCGGGCAGGGCCAGGAGGATCGGAGGGAGACGGCGAGGGCACCGGACAGCTGCAGGGGGCTATTGGAAGCCCCAGGTGAGTAAAACTCATTTTTTTTTTGTTTGACTTAAGTGTCCCTTTAACGCCTACAAATAGGTTAGGAGGCATATGTAGAGGGTGGTCTTTCATGAGAAGAATGTGATGGACTCAAAGGAAGCAGTTAGATATAATTCCTTTGTACTTCCTGTACCTCCAAGTACATGATACTTCCAAGTTGGGACTCTGTTTTGCATCTTTTTCATGGTTTTTATGTCAGTCCCTTCTTTTACCCACAGACTTTACCTACATATATTTGGGCAATTCCCTGGAATGCTATGCCTCCCAAACACTACGCATAAAGGTTGCAAACTTTTAAAAACAATTATATGAATTATATGAATGTCAACTACTACTTAAAACAAACCTGAAGGGAACATAAACTTGTGAGATAAACAATCTCTAGTCATGATATAGTACATCTCAGGAATCCTGTAGTAATATTTTGGTTTTAAAGGTTAAATATCTCCCATACAGACAATCCTTGAATTATTGAAATTTGTATCTATTTCCTGCTCTCAGAAGTGTTTTCTCAGCTACACAAGAGTTTTATGGCCTCTAGTTAGTTATCAATGAGAGTTAAGTTACCGTTTAAATTCCCCTACTGCTGAAATCAGAGTGTTATACATAAATGAATAATTGGTTTTTGTTAAATTCTGATTTTTGCATCATAATTTTGCAGTTTCTAGTTAGAGATGGCCCGAACCTCCAATTTTCAGTTCGCAAACCTCCGCAGAAGTTCGCGCACGTGCAAACTTTTGCGAACCGCAATAGACTTCAATGGGTAGACGAACTTTGAAAACTAGAAACATTTATGCTGGCCACAAAGGTGATGGAAAAGACAGGGGCGTAACTAGAAATCACTGGGCCCCCCTGCGAATATTTGGATGGGGCCCCCCCATAGGTGCCAAATAATCGTAATGGGGCAGCGTTTCACTGTAAATTAATTGTAAAGTGGGCAGCATTTTACCAGACAATCGTAATGTGGGCCAGAAAATCGTAATGTGGGCAGAGTTCACCAGAAAATCGTAATGTGGGCACCAGTCACCAGAAAATTGTAACGTGGGCAGCATTCACCAGACAATCGTAATGTGGGCAGCGTTCACCAGAATATCATAATGTGGGACAGAAAATCGTAATGTGGGCAGAGTTCACCAGAAAATTGTAACATGGACAGCATTCACCAGACAATCGTAGCTTGGGCAGTGTTCACCAGAAAATCGTAATGTGGGCCAGAAAATCGTAATGTGGGCAGCGTTCACCAGAAAATCGTAACGTGGACAGCATTCACCAGACAATCGTAACGTGGGCAGTGTTCACCAGAAAATCATAATGTGGGCCAGAAAATCGCAATGTGGGCAGCAGTCACCAGAAAATCGCCATGTGGGCAGCAGTCACCAGAAAATTGCAATGTGGGCATCAGTCACCAGAAAATCCTAATGTGGGCATCAGTCACCAGAATATCGTAATGTGGGCAGCAGTCACCAGAAAATCCTAATGTGGGCAGCAGTCACCAGAAAATCCTAATGTGGGCAGCAGTCAGTCACCAGAATGTCGTAATGTGGGCAGCAGACACCAGAAAGTCGTAATGTGGGCAGCAGACACCGGAAAATCCTAATGTGGGCAGCAGTCACCAGAAAATCGCAATGTGGGCAGCAGTCACCAGAAAATCGCAATGTGGGCAGCAGTCACCAGAAAATCGCAATGTGGGCAGCAGTCACCAGAAAATCCTAATGTGGGCAGCATACACCAGAAAATCGTAATGTGGGCAGCAGACACCAGAAAATCGTAATGTGGGCAGCAGACACCTGAAAATCGTAATGTGGGCAGCAGACACCTGAAAATCGTAATGAGGGCAGCAGACACCTGAAAATCGCAATGTGGGCAGCAGTGACCAGAAAATCGCAATGTGGGCAGCAGACACCAGAAAATCATAATGTGGGCAGCAGACACCAGAAAATCATAATGTGGGCAGCAGACACCTGAAAATCGTAATGTGGGCAGCAGACACCTGAAAATCGTAATGTGGGCAGAGTTCACCAGAAAATCGTAATGTGGGCACCAGTCACCAGAAAATTGTAACGTGGGCAGCATTCACCAGACAATCGTAATGTGGGCAGCGTTCACCAGAATATCATAATGTGGGACAGAAAATCGTAATGTGGGCAGAGTTCACCAGAAAATTGTAACATGGACAGCATTCACCAGACAATCGTAGCTTGGGCAGTGTTCACCAGAAAATCGTAATGTGGGCCAGAAAATCGTAATGTGGGCAGCGTTCACCAGAAAATCGTAACGTGGACAGCATTCACCAGACAATCGTAACGTGGGCAGTGTTCACCAGAAAATCATAATGTGGGCCAGAAAATCGCAATGTGGGCAGCAGTCACCAGAAAATCGCCATGTGGGCAGCAGTCACCAGAAAATTGCAATGTGGGCATCAGTCACCAGAAAATCCTAATGTGGGCATCAGTCACCAGAATATCGTAATGTGGGCAGCAGTCACCAGAAAATCCTAATGTGGGCAGCAGTCACCAGAAAATCCTAATGTGGGCAGCAGTCAGTCACCAGAATGTCGTAATGTGGGCAGCAGACACCAGAAAGTCGTAATGTGGGCAGCAGACACCGGAAAATCCTAATGTGGGCAGCAGTCACCAGAAAATCGCAATGTGGGCAGCAGTCACCAGAAAATCGCAATGTGGGCAGCAGTCACCAGAAAATCGCAATGTGGGCAGCAGTCACCAGAAAATCCTAATGTGGGCAGCATACACCAGAAAATCGTAATGTGGGCAGCAGACACCAGAAAATCGTAATGTGGGCAGCAGACACCTGAAAATCGTAATGTGGGCAGCAGACACCTGAAAATCGTAATGAGGGCAGCAGACACCTGAAAATCGCAATGTGGGCAGCAGTGACCAGAAAATCGCAATGTGGGCAGCAGTGACCAGAAAATCGCAATGTGGGCAGCAGTGACCAGAAAATCGTAATGTGGGCAGCAGACACCAGAAAATCGCAATGTGGGCAGCAGACACCTGAAAATCGCAATGTGGGCAGCAGACACCTGAAAATCGTAATGTGGGCAGCAGACACCTGAAAATCGTAATGTGGGCAGCAGACACCAGAAAATCGCAATGTGGGCAGCAGACACCAGAAAATCATAATGTGGGCAGCAGACACCTGAAAATCGTAATGTGGGCAGCAGACACCTGAAAATCGTAATGTGGGCAGCAGACACCTGAAAATCGTAATGTGGGCAGCAGACACCAGAAAATCATAATGTGGGCAGCAGACACCAGAAAATCGCAATGTGGGCAGCAGTGACCAGAAAATCTCAATGTGGGCAGCAGTGACCAGAAAATCGTAATGTGGGCAGCAGACACCAGAAAATCGCAATGTGGGCAGCAGTGACCAGAAAATCGTAATGTGGGCAGCAGACACCTGAAAATCGTAATGTGGGCAGCAGACACCAGAAAATCATAATGTGGGCAGCAGACACCAGAAAATCATAATGTGGGCAGCAGACACCTGAAAATCGTAATGTGGGCAGCAGACACCTGAAAATCGTAATGTGGGCAGCAGACACCTGAAAATCGTAATGTGGGCAGCAGACACCAGAAAATCATAATGTGGGCAGCAGACACCAGAAAATCGCAATGTGGGCAGCAGTGACCAGAAAATCTCAATGTGGGCAGCAGTGACCAGAAAATCGTAATGTGGGCAGCAGACACCAGAAAATCGCAATGTGGGCAGCAGTGACCAGAAAATCGTAATGTGGGCAGCAGACACCAGAAAATCATAATGTGGGCAGCAGACACCTGAAAATCACAATGTGGGCAGCAGTGACCAGAAAATCATAATGTGGGCAGCAGACACCTGAAAATCACAATGTGGGCAGCAGTGACCAGAAAATCACAATGTAGGCAGCAGACACTAGAAAAAAAAATGCACCTGTGAAAAAAAACCAATTCACTTACCTGACAGAAGTCTTCTCCTCTCCCGGCATCTGGCTCGCAGCTCCCCGAGTCCTCCTGCAGCACATCTCCCGCGCTGACAGGCAGAGTACAGGGCTACAGCAAGATGGCTGCCGAAGCCCTGTACTAGAGACACAAATAGTCTCCAGTGTAGGGCTTCTTCGGCGGCCATCTTGCCGTAGCCCTGCTCTGCCTGCCGGAGACTATGCAGGCTGCTGAAGCGGGGCTGCGGGGAATGAACTGGCGCAGCGTCTATTAGACGCTGCGGCCAGTTGAGCACCTTGCTGGGGGGTCCAGAGCAGCGCTCCCCCCACGGACAGTGAGCGGGCCCCAGAGCAGCCCCGGGCGGCCGGGCCCCCCTGCAGCTGAGAGAGTCGCATCCCCGGTAGGTACGCCGGTGGTGACAGCCTTTCCTCCTCCGGGCCCCTGACTTGCTAGGGGCCCCCCTGCAACTGCAGGGGCTGCAGGGTCTATTCCTACACCCCTGGGAAAAGAGGTTTCAAGGGGTCTAACACCTGCAGGGGGGCATGGCGGAGTAGGATACCCGCCAAAAGTCCCCGGGAAAAATCAGGATTTGACGCACAGCAGCGTTTTAAGGGCAGAAATCACATTGCATGCTAAATTGCAGGCCTAAAGTGCTTTAAAACATCTTGCATGTGTATATGTTACGGCCAGAACCCGAAGTTTGGCCACTTCTAGTTCTGGCCGGCCACTTCGGGCTCTGGCCGGCCAATGCGCGAAGTGGAAAAAAAAAGCCGGCGGCTTGAATTGTTACATTGCCGCCGGCTGAATTGCAATAAATTAACGAAGTTGTTCTACGTTTGCCCGCTGCGCTGCGGCCAGAAGATACATTAACCTCAGAGGAATCAATCCATTTCTAACATTGGCCGCAGCGCAGCGGCCACTTCGCGCATTGGCCGGCCAGAACCCGAAGTGGCCGGTCAGAACTAGAAGTGGCCAAACTTCGGGTTCTGGCCGTAACATATACATCAATCAGGTAGTGTATTTAGTGTACTGCTTCACACTGACTGCTGAATGCTGGACTGGTGCGCACCATGGCCAGAGTGCAGGCCATGGCGGTTTTCAAGCCCACATGTTCGGGCTGAGGTAGCTGAATGACAGAACAACAGTGACTGAGTGTCCAGCTGATCAAATTTGGTCTGTCCACAATGAAGCAACGACCTTATCTTGGGTGAGCCCCCCCATAAGACACTCATATAGCCGTCGGTCATTGCTTCATTGTAATGCGCAAGCCCCTTCACTGCGGCAAGGTAACAAACACGATGGGGAATTGACACATGTACATGCCTTTTGTTTTGTTGTTGCAGCTGCAGTGCAGCCAGAAAAATTAGGCAGGCATGTACACGCACCAGAAAAATTATTATAGCGGCCGCTGCTACCAGCGGCCTTAAAAATTCAGGAATCCGCCTGGAGTCCTGGTGGACCCTGTTAGTGGTGGCAGAGAAGGCAGTCAAGCGACCTGCAGGCAGAGATGCTGTGTGGGGACCGACTTAGTCTTCGGGCAGGCCTGAGCATGCTTTGCAGACCAGGCATCTGTGGTCAGATGGACACTTGACCCAACGCTGTGTGCCAGAGATGTCACCACTTGCCTTTCAACATCATGGTACAGTTTAGGTATCGCCTTTTTTGAGAAATAATTGCAGCCTAGTATCTTCCACTGCGGTGTGTGGCTTTGCTTTTGTGTGCTGCTTTTTCTCAGGTGGTCATCCCATTGCAGTTTGTGCTTTGTAATCATGTGCCTTCGTAAGGTAGTTGTCCCTACGTGGGTCTTGGTCTTTACATGGCTCAATTTTCGGTGGCAGAGAGTACAGATGGCATTGCTCTCATCTGAGGCAGACACACAAAAAAATTTCCACACCGCTGAGCCCTGGGGTGATGGGACTTTGGTGGTGGCGGCCGACTGAGTGTTAAGTGGGGTGCCAGAATCAGAGCAGGAGGAGGAAGATATATCACACTTCAATGCAGAAGCTGAGAAAGATGAGGTGTTCGGTGTTAAATAGTCAACTACGTCCTGACAATCTTGGGGGTTGATGGCACGTGCCTTCTTCTGAACACTGTACTTTGGTCGAGGGCCGCATGAAATCACAACAGCGCGACCTCGAACAGACCTGCCAGGTGGCCTGCCTCTGGCTCTGCCTTTTGTTTTGTCCATATTTGGGGGGAGGAAGTGAAAGGTATGCACTGACTTGACTAATACAATGTATGGTTACACAGGTGCAGTGAACAGGTTGCAGTAACTGCTGGTACAACAATGTGCGGTTACACAGGTGCAGTTAACAGGTATGCATGGACTGGTATATAAAACAGTGTGCGGTCACTCAGGTGCAGTGAACTGGTTGCAGTGACTGGTATTACAAATGTGCAGCTGTCACATACACCGGTACCGTGAACAGGTGCAGCGACTGGTGGTGGTATATAAAACTGTGTGCGCCCACGTAGGTAGGTAGGTGTACTGAACACTGAACACGGAACAGGTGCAGCGATTGGGATTACAAATGTGCAGCTGCCTGTCACACACACACACACACACACACAGGTAGTCACTGAATGTGCTGGGCCTGGCAGTGGCACAGTAGGAATTACCACCAAGGGGCCAAAGGCCAGCTACGACTGACTGACAGGGCTGTATATAATGCAAGTGGGTCACACACAAAAAAAAAAATAGATCACAAGAACAAGATTAGCTCTCAAAAGAGCTGTTGAGGGAGGCTTTTTTAGCAATAAAAATCAGCAAAGAGCAAGCTGACAAGCCTACAAGAGCCTAACTAAGCTTTCCCTATGTGAGTCTGCAGCAGCTCTCCCTTCTCTAATTACTGCAGGCACACGAGTGAGTCCAATGCCTGACGCTGCCTGCCTTTTATAAGGGGGGTGGGGCTCCAGGAGGGAGTGTAGCCTGATTGGCTACAATGTGTCTGCTGACTGTGATGTAGAGGGTCAAAGTTGACCCTAATGATGCACTATGGGGGCGAATCGAACTTCCGTAAAAGTGTGCGGTTCTCCGCAATCGCGAACCCCAGAAGTTCGCTGGTTCCCGTTTGCCATCGAACCATTCGGGCCATCTCTATTTATAGTTTGAAGTTGGAATTCGGAACTACTAGAATTCTGATGTGTAAATTCTGAACGTTATCAGAAATTACATGTGTGTAATGCATGAAACGTTTTTACAGTAACAGTGAAAAAAGGATGTCTACTGAGCATGCTCAAAGGACATGAATGCGAAAAATAATTTGTGAAATATGGCAGTCCTGACCTTCTCTAGTCTTGGATCCTTACAGTAAGAAAAAAAATGTCATTTGTCTTTCAATAATGGTTACTTATATCAGTGTTTTTAATTAAAGTTGGTTGTTTCTGTTATAATGAACTGGCCACCGCTGAAAATTAAAAATACCATAGACAATAGAAAATGTTGTACTTTGTGCAATAGAAGGTAAAAGCCCCACCCAACCAACACTACTAGCAACTGTTTCATGAGTAAGTTTACATAAATTGTGTCTTCTAATGTATGTTCCGTTCCACAAGGGAAATCAATTTTCTTTAGATTCAGTGCAAGTGCAACTAATATGTTTGGCTTCACAATTTTTTTTTAATTACTTCAAATCATGCCTACATTGTAAGCTAATATTTCAAAAATAATCAAACAGACAGTACTTAAAACCTGTGCTTTTACTTCCTGTTGCCGTTTTAAACAAAGTTCCCCTGACTCCTTTGACAAATAACACCAGGAACAATTCTGAGAGGTAACAAAATGTTACGATCGTCCCTAGAACAGGAGTTGGGAGTCAATGTCCCACTGGGTATTCTTTTTCCAAGCATGAAGGTTGAAAATCATTTTTCTAAATTCTTCATATAATGACCATTATAATGACAAATATAATTTATATATTGGCAGAATGAAGACCATTACATGTCCAAAGTCCATGTACAAAGCCCAAAATTGTGCTTTTAAAAATCTGCCTTGGCTGCCTAAAGAAAATTATGAAGGGAATTGTTTTTTAACTGTCTTTTTTTGTCTGATTTTTTTTAAGTTTACTGTTTTTTTTTTTTTTTTAACTACAGTGTTTTTTTAATCAGAAAAAAAAATCATCATGAATTACAATGTGGTTTGTTTAAGCTGACAAGTTTAGCAAGTTCATGAAATTTCTCACTATACTGCAGTGTAATGAAGATCTTTTGTTCCATGGCAAACAATAGGACTTAATTATCAGTCCCTAAATCTGGAGACTTTGCTTTTGTGGCATTAAAGTGAAATCGGGCTGGTGCACACCAGAGCGGTTCTGAAGAGTTTTTTAAACTGCTTGCAGGGGGAAAACCACTTGGCTAATGAAAGTGAATGGGATGGTGCACACCAGAGCGGCTCGTTTTTTCCACAAACGCAAACTCAGGGGCTGCAGCATTTTTTAGATTTTTGAGGAGTTTCTGCTTTAATGTTAAAGTATAGGGAAGTGGAAAACCACTCTGAAAAACGCTACATCAGAGCGGTTTTCCAGGCGTTTTTGTTACAGAAGCTGTTCAGTAACAGCTTTACTGTAACAATATGTGGAATCTGCTACACAAAAACACTCCAAAAAACGCTAGGCATGTTTAGAAAAAGTCTCTAAATATGCCTAGAATCGCTCTGAAATCTGCTTCAAAAACCTCTAGCGTTTTGCAGATCTGCTAGAGGTTTTTGGTGCGCACTGGGCCTTCGAGGTGATCCTACTCAAAAATATAAAAAAAAAGTTATTTTAAAGTATTCCAAGGTTTTCTTTACTATTTAAACATTTACATAGTAGGTTGAATGTTTTACTGTCTCTAATCAGTGGCAGCCTATTAAGTGTCCTAAAGTTAGAAAAGGTCAATAGTTCATGTATTTTACCTCTCCCTGCCCTCAGCTGTTTTCTGGCATGAAAACTTTTATGGCTGTAATTAGCTTATCAGTGAGGTTTACTATATTGTCCACAAGGTACTGGCAAGACAGAAGCTGTCACTTCCATGCCTAGAAATTAACCTCCTTGCCGGTTATCCCGAGCTCAGCTCGGGGTAACCTGCGCAGGAGGATTTCTCAGGCCCCGCTGGGCTGATTTTCACATTTTTTTTCTATTGCACGCAGCTAGCACTCTGCTAGCTGCGTGCATATCCCGATCGCTGCCACTTGCCACTGGTTTGCCGCTACCCGCCGCGCCACGCCACCCCCCTCCAGACCCCTTGCGCAGCCTGGCCAATCAGTGCCAGGCAGCGCTGAGGGGTGGATCGGGATTCCCTCTGACGTCCCGATGTCCATGACGTCGGTGATGTCATCCCGCCCCGTCGCCATGGCGACACAGAAGTCGAGCAGAAAATCCAGTTATGAACGGGATTACCTGCTTGCAAAGATCGCCGGCAGCGATTGAAGTAGGTAGGAGGATGCCGCTTGTCAGCGGCCATCATGTAGCTAGCGCTAGGCTAGCTACATGAATTAAAAAAAAATAATTTTTAAAAAAGTGCTGCGCCGCCCCCTTGCCGACAGAACTGGAATGGCAAGGGGGTTAATGCTTTCAGGCAGCAAAACAAATCAAGTAAAACAGCCTGGTTATTAATGCTTTGCACTGTACATACACTCGGGTACACTTTAAGGACTTCTTTCCCAAGTGAAGGCGGAGCTCCAAAAGCTAAAGTTTTTATTTGAAATAATATTTCAAATTTTTCTTATTTGAAACAGAAAAACACTGCAAATAGATAAAACAAATATGGACAACAAAAGGAATCCTATACATTCTCTTTGTAAAATGTTATTACCGCACCCTTTGCAACAATGTAGAGGAAGCCGTGATTTACAAATGGCAGACTTTTGTTCTCCAGCTGTGACTCTGAAAGGTAACACAATCCAGTGAGCTGTAACCCAATATTAATTGAGAGTAGTTTCTATATAACTCGCATGATTTATGGTGTGTTGTTTAAGAAGTGAATAAAACTTTCCAGCACCCAAAAATTTCATCTGGTTAGAAAATATTCCAATTAAAGAAACACCCCTGTGAGTATTTTGGGAGGCATGTGAAATTGTAACGCCAGGTTTTTTTTGTCCTTTTTCTCCCCTCCCATTCGAGCGTCTCAATGTGTCTGGCAGAACACAGTTGTAATTTAATGATTATAAGGATTTAGCAAGCCATGCTGTTGTCTACATTACCCTAATGCTGTAAATAAGACAAGAATTATGTTTCCTCGACACAGCAGAACCTTCATCATATAACTCCCCCCCCCCCCCACCCCCCAAACACTTGGCAACGAGCTTGGTCAAATTATCAAATTACATTTTTAAGTTGTATTAAAACAAATCACGAGGCCCACTTTTTATTCCCCAGTAGTTCATGAACCCACCAGCAAGTCGAACAACGGGACCACTTCAAATCCCCCGGCGCCTGCCTATTAAATTAACAATGCGCCACTCTACGGATCAACTGAAGAGTTAACCAGGTGTTGCCGTGTTTTTGTGTTTGAAATCCTAACTAGTTCTAAATCAAATGAAGGAAAGGCAGCAGGCCAATTAAAGTCCCCCTATTGCTTTCCTCGTTGGGATAGGTAGTTGATAAGCATGAACCACCTAACTGTCAAACTTTGTAGCCTTCTGCTTTTTATTTTTTTCTGGTGTATGGTCATAAATTTTCATTTTGAATTAATTTTTGCAGCTTAATGGTATTTCCTGTCCAAGGCTTTACGGGGGAGGAAGAAAAATGAAGTCGAGGAATTTCTGGCTTCACTTAAGTAGCATCCAGGACACTGCAGCTGAATCTGACAATTGGATGCTGTCACGGGACATTAAAATCCAGCAGTGGACCCATTTTTAAGCTATTATTTCACGGGCCCGTCCTATAATCAGTTCCATCCCTTCCCTCCGTGCTGCTCGCCAACATGTGTCTATTTTATTTAAAAGCTTGCTGACAACAAATATATGTTGCTAAGCTCCAGAAAGTAAACCGTCAGAAAATACCTTTCGGAAAAGCAGCGTCCAGCGGGCTATTACAGAAATCAGTTGTCTTTCTCGTCCGTAATTGCTTCCAGATCCCAGCCCAGCTATGTTGCTCTTAAAAAAAATAGCGGTTATTCTCACCCAGCGTCTTTAAAATTCGTATTCATGCAGGACTTTTGGGGAATTAAGTAATTAAAGAATAAGTGTACAAAATAATTATATTGAACCAGTCCCAAATTGCTCCTTGATCAATAATCTAATTATAATGCAATACTGATTTTACTCCACTAAAGTGCCTATTGCTGATGACAAGCACTTCTCTGCAGCAGAAAATGTACACCGAGTTCCAGCTGTATGGTCTACTGCTGATTTCTGTGTAAACACACAAAGGCGTATCTAGAGGGATGCAGGCATGGCTTGTGCCATGGGCACCACAGCTCTATGGGCACCATGCCTGCCCCTGTGCTGCACACCATGCCTGCCCCTGTGCTATGCCCTATTCCTGCCCCTGTGCTGTGCCCCATTCCTGCCCCTGTGCTGCACCCCATGCCCACTCCTGTGCTGCACCCCCATTCAGGCCCCTGTGCTGCACCCCCATGCCTGCCCCTGTGCTGCGCGCCCTCTTGCCTGCCCCTGGGCTGCATCCCATGCCTGCCCCTGTGCTGCGCCCCAGAGTAGCACCATATACAATATGCATATTATACACAATAAACAGCAGTGTAGATACAATATATCCATAACAGTGAAAACCTAAGGGGGAGGACATGGAGAGAGTTCAGAAGGTTGACAGCCAGGAAAAAAAAACTATTCTTGTGCCTTGAGGTCTTGGTGGAGATGGCATGAAACCTCCGACCTGATGGGAGTTGGCTGTGGAAGTGGTGGACTGAATGTGAGGGGTCGCTGGCAATCCTCAGGGCTCTGGAGCACAGTCTGGAGTTGTAGATGAGGTCCAGGGGGGGAGGGGGGTTGTCCGATTTTCCTCTATGCTGATCTGATGAACCTCTGTAGTTTGAGTCTGTCGCTGGCGGAGGAGCCGGCATACCAGACCAGGATGGAGGAGCCGAGGACAGACTCAACAGACAGGATCACATGTTGCATGTGTGGTGCCGGGATCAGTGAATAATGGCGCACAGCGCCTATGCATAAAAATGGCGCCGCATTAAAAAGATACGCTTATCGCTATTTATCGTTAGTACTGCATAATAATGGCGCACAGGGAAAAAAGAAGAAAAACGGCACACACTAACGTTATTTATCAACAGTGGCACACACTAACGTTATTTATCAATAGTGGCACACACTAACGTTATTTATCAATAGTGGCACACACTAACGTTATTTATCAATAGCGCCCTACATAAGCCAAACTGCAGACGGTATTTAACTGCAAAACGGGGAAAGGATTTAATGTAACACTGTCAAGGTTAGGGTTAGGCACCACTGGGGGGGTCTTAAGGTTAGGCACCACCAGGGGGGTCTTAGAGTTAGGCACCACTAGGGGGGTCTTAGGGTTAGGCACCACCAGGGGGGTCTTAGGGTTAGGCACCACCAGGGGGTGGTTAGGGTTAGGCACCACCAGGGGGTGGTTAGGGTTAGGCACAACCAGGGGGTGGTTAGGGTTAGGCACCACCAGGGGTGTTTAGGGGTTAGGGATAGGTACAGAGAGGGTTCTGTGTGTTAACGGTAAATAACAATAAGGCTTTAACGTTAAATAACAATAAGGCTTTAACGTTAAATAGCGATAAGCGGCAAACGGATTAGCGGCAACACCGTGCGCCATTATTCGCAGGCGCCATTTTCAGATGGATGCTGTGTTGCCATGCATAGGATGAAGCACAGAGTCCATAGGGTGAAGCACAGAGTAACTGTAAACACGCACGTTAGGGTCGAGGCAGAGGCAAGAGAGGCTCCAGCCTCAGGGCGCAGTGTAGGAGGGGGCACACAACTCACTCAGCTATCATTCTCCTATTGTGTTTGAAGCAGAGAAAAATAAGAAAAGGGGATACATGGCAGTGACTGCAAGCCAGATAACTAGAGATTAAGGTGTGGGGCCCTGGGGCGCCTCTTAGTGTAATAGCAATCAGTGTATGGCGGTTGGGGTGGGAGGGATGGAGGGGCGCACTTTGTGTGCGTCAGCCTTGGGTGCTGAAGGACCTTGTCCCGGCCCTGCTGCACGGCACGCTTTGTGTTTAGTGATTAGCTCGAAACTTGCATAGTAGTAATTTCAGACTACTGTCAAATTAATTTTGCATTTAATCATAATAATGATCCACAATTTCATGAGTATAACTCTTATTCCTAAACACTTTTTCTCATATGCAAACTTTTTTCTACTTATGCCCCATAGGTTTAATTGCATTTATGCAAAAATATGTTTTCTCACGTGCAAAAGTTTGTTTTTATTATGCTTCATAGACTTGAATGAAAATGTGTTTTTTCATTTGCTAAAATGTGGTTTCTTATTCCTGATACACTATGCATTTGTGTGAAAATTACGTGAAATAACGTAATGGAAGGCAAAATAACTCATGACCATCAATACTACTAATGTTATGCAAATGGATTCCACTGCCCCACATTGCTAGTAATGGGCCGATATGAAAGTACCAATACAATGTAATGACATTGCGTCTGCTTTGTCTATGGTTGACTACAATTATTCAGTACTATGAAGTAGCTACTAGCCACATCGGGTGCCCAAACCCCAGCTTGGGCACCCAATTACCGAAAATCAACACAGGCATCTATTAGGCATCCTTTTGAAAATGGCGCCTGTAAAAAAGGCGGGAGATGTAGCCGAGAAACATAATTTCGGTTATAAAACCGCACCATATATAGCTAAGAAAAGTGTTTTCGATTATACAGTATATGGGCACCAGTTACAGCTGAGAAAAATAAGAGTGCTGGATTTGGCCAAGAAAAGCTATTTTGGTTATAAAAGGGCACCAAATATAGCAGAGAAAAGGGTTTTCTGTTATAAAGGGGCACCTGATATAACTGATTTCGGTGATAAAAGGGCACCACCGGATATAGCCAAGAAAAGACATTTTAGTTAAAAAAGGGTGCCAGATATAGCCAAGAAAAGTGATTACTATGACCTAACTAGCTAACCTCCCCCCTTCCCCCGGTTGTTGCCTAACCCCAAGACCATTTCAGAAGATGCCACTTTAAAAAGTGCAAGTATGACCCATTTTCAACGTATTTATTTTGTTCAGCACTTACAAATACAAAAATATTTCATATTTACAGTACAAGCCTCAGCTGCGTCTGTGCTCTTTCTCCACTTGTATATCCTGTGGGCAGTAAACTGTGTCACTTTACTATTATAATTAACGAGTCTGTCATACACAGAAAAGTCTCCAAACTTCATGATGGATACCCAAGCTCCATCATTCTCTGCAGAGACAGGCCTTACTTCTATAAAAAAAAATCTTGTTTTCATCTATCACATTTGGGCCCCTTTTACGCTTAAAGAGAACCAGAGATGTTGGGGGGAAAAGCTTTTATACATACCTGGGGCTTACTCCAGCCCCATAAGCCTGGATCGCTCCCCCGCCGCCGTCCTCCGCTGCCTGTATCTGCCGGTACCGGGTCCCGTACTTTCGGCCACTCGGCCAGTCGGAGTAAGCACGCGGCCAATTTTCCACATCACAGGGGCTCCCTCTATATCCTAACGCGTGCGGCTCCATACTACGCAGGCGCATGCATAAGGGTATGGAGGGAGCCCCTGTGCATGCAGAAAATTGGTCGCATCCCCCGGAAGTGACGGGACCCGGTACCGGCGATAGAGGAAGCGGAGGATGGCGGCGTGGGAGCGATCCAGGCTTACGGGGCTGGAGGAAGCCCCAGGTGTGTATAAAAGCTTTTCCCATTTTTAGTTTTCCTTCCTCTCTGGTTCCCTTTAATCAGTTGCTTTTAGTTATAACTGAAATAAAACAGATTTTCAAAGTAAAGTCTATGTTTTCAGTTATAACTTGAATAAAACAGATTTTCAAAGTAATGTCTATGTTTTCCTATGGCACAGTTCCCACTGTACGCGTTTTAACTGAAATCTTTTTCACAATGCACTGCTATGAAAAAAACACATACCAACGCATACTAACGCATACCAATGCATTAACTGTAAAAGGACCCTTAAGGCCTGTTTCCACTACACGCAGATTGGATTCAGAATGGATGCAGAAAAACTGACTCCAATGAATGCCTATGGGCCTGTGTCCACTAAACGCAATTTTTCTGATGCAGATTTTCCCATAGACATTCATTGGAGTCTATAAGGGCCTGTTTCCACTACACGCACATTTGATGCAGATTGGATGCAGAATAGATGCAGAAAGACTCCAATGAATGCCTATGGGAAAATCTGCATCAGAATAATCGCGTTTAGTAGAAACAGGCCCATAGGAATTAATTGGAGTCAGTTTTTTCTGCATCCAATCTGCATCCAATCTGCGTGTAGTGGAAACAGGCCCTTAATGTTTTCCTGATTAAAACATAGATTTCTTTTTAAAATCCATGTTTAGCACTGCAGCTAAAAATTAATAAAGGGAAATGGAAAAAAATGCTATACACACCTGTCCCAAGAATGAATCTCCAAGGTTATTTCAAAATGCATATGATAAAGCACTTATGATATTAATTGTAAAAAAAATTAAAATAAAATACATTTCTGCAATAGACTACTGTGTATTTTAACTCGTGATTTTTTTTGCCAATTTATTATTATTTTTTAACATTACATCATCAGAGGATTTTCACAAAGCCTTGGAGAGACATCAGTATAACCATAATATACTTGCTGAAAAATAGTCAGTCCTGTAAAACATTCTGACACATTCAAACTAAATAGGACAGTACATCGAATGTATTACTTCACGTGTTTATGTGCAACCTCTCCGGAAATGTTTTCCAAATAACTTTTCACCATCTTCTAACAACCTCCTTATGCCTCTCAAATAAATCCAGTCATAAGAATTATACAATCTTTAGAACACTCGGCATATATATGGAAAATGTAGAAAATGTAAAAAAATAAAAATAAAAAAGTATTAGTTGTCTCCAGATTCAGGCTATTTTTTTGCAGGGTGGAGGAAAAGAAATGAACTATGACATTTACAAAACATCTGTCAGTTTTTACATAACACTGAAGAGCTTAATACTTACCAGATCTTAACCCACCCACAACGTTTTTTTCCTTTCCCTTCTACCTCGGTGTCAAAAGCGCGGACATGGTTCATTGTATTTCATTTCCACAAATCACTTGTTTTTATGGATGAATTAAAGTTAGTCTTGTTTTTCTAAAAGTACATCTGTGTATTTTTTTTTTCCTCTCCAGCACAATATTCCCTGCGTATCGATAGGTTCATCAGCTGTGTTATCAATTGCTTTCTGAAAATAAATGTACAAAAAGGTGTACAAAGTAGAGAGTGGGCTACAGAGACCACCAGTCGATACAAGTTGTGTTCGGACCACGTTGGCCAGGTAAAAAAAATGGCAATGTAACTTGTGTAGAAATTAAAAGAAAGAAAAAAGGCACAAAAAACAGAAAACACTCACATCATTGATTTTAATATACTTCAATGCACCTACCAATAAAAATGTTGCAGTTTGATTTAAAGTAAAACTAACAGCCCATCCTCAACCGAGCATGTGTCACTCACAGATCTCAGTCACTTCTCTCGCTCACAGCGCTGACACTCAAATTCCCAGCTGTGTTAAAGGACAACCGAGGGGAAAATAAACAAATGAAATGAACAATTGTATCTAACCTTCTCCTCCTAAAAATGACTTAAGATATTCCTCATTTTTATATATATTTAAATCTACTTTTTAAGTATTTACAGTTGTATTGATTTTTCTCAATGACACATTCATTGAAGTATGCCAGAGCTAAAATCTTTGAACTATTGACCCTTTCTATCTCTTTACTGCCCTCAGAAGTCATTTTCTGTTAGGAAAGTGTTTTATAGTTGTAATTTCTTATCAGTGTGGGTCACACTGCAGTCTGACCCAGACAGGAAGTGCCACTTACGTTGCTGATGTTCAAATCTTTCAGGCAGAGAAAGAAAAGAAGGAACACAGCCTAGTTATTTGTGTGCTAGGCACTGTACATACACATGTCTATCTCATTGTGTCACATGTCACCTCGGGTATCCTTTAAATGTCGTAGCAACTTGAAAGGAGAAGTAATTCAGGGACCAGCAATATCCGAAACCCCAAATTGCATATGCGACGGCTGCAAACTATAGGATTACTGCTATAGCCACACCCAACTCAGGGGCTACATGACCACCTGACACGATACAGAGTGCTTGCGCAACAAGACAAGTGTTTTGGCTTCTAATTAAAGGGGCTCTATGGCTGAAACATTCAAAATACGTGCAAACAGACAAATAAGTATGTTTTTTCCAGAGTAAAATGAGCCATAAATTACTTTTCTCCTATGTTGCGGTCACTTAAAGTAGGTAGTAGAAATCTGACAGAAGCGACAGGTTCTGAACTAGTCCATCTCTTCATGGACTCCGGCCCTACTGGGCTGATTTGCACAACTTTTTTTTTTTAAAACACGCAGCTAGCAAAGCAAAACCAATGCGCCACTACCCGCCACGTAACAGCCCCCCCCCCGAGACCCGTGCGCAGCCTGGCCAATCAGTGCCAGGCAGCGCTGAGCGGTGGATCGAGACTCCCTGTGACATCATGACGTCATTCTGTCCATCACTATGGCGACGGGGGAAGCCATAAAGGAAATCCCGTTCAGAATGGGATTTCCGGATGGGCTTGATCATCGAAGGGGTGGGAGGGCTGCCGCAGGGAGGGCTAGGCTAGCTACATGATTTTAAAAGAAATTGCAAAAAATACTGCTGCGCCGCCACCCTGGCGCAATCAATAGAATGCCAGGGTGGATAAACAATGATGCTGGCCAGCTTCCCTGCTCACTGCACAGTTTTTGGGCAGTTGGACAGAGCAACTGCCATTCACTAAGTGCTTTTGAAAATAATTAAGTCTCTGAGAATCCCCTATGAAGAGATGGACTAGTCCAAAACCTGTCACTTCTGTAAGATTTCTACTGCCTACTGTAAGTGACCGCAACATAGGAGAAAAGTAATTTATGGCTCATTTTACTCTGGGAAAAAAATGTACTTATTATTTGTATATGTTTGAACATATTTTACAATTTTTCGCCATAGTGCCCCTTTAAGGTACTTTTCAGGAGAGCTGCAGCTGCAGTTTGACCTCTTGTCTGCAGAGATTTAGCAATGGTTTATTAACCCTTGCAATCAAGAAAATAAAAATTAAACAGACAAGTTCTTACTAGGATGGGTACTATATGTACCCATGTTTATCTCCTGTCATATGTCACTTCAGGTTTGCTTAAAACGCCATAGCACAGACTGACTAGGCTGCTTCCATTGCTCATCAATACAAAAAACATTGGCATGTATTTTTTCTTTTACAGGCTTTTGGGGAATGCAGGTATGTTTGTAAGTAGCGTTGCATAACTTGTGTCCAGTTCAGCATGAAAGCAGTTAAGCCAAGCTTGACAAAATATCCTTGTGGTAGCAGAACCTGAACCTGCATCCACTTGAAACCAATAGAGATAAGAATTTGGTAGGCGTTCAGGGTTCCTATTTGGTTTGAACAATCATAGCCATCTTCCTTGCTCTTCTGGTTCTTCAACCAGTGCTATATTAGCACCTTCTGCCCCCGTACCCGTATGTAGGGGTGGGCCTTCAGAGGCTGGCAAAGACCCTGATTGGCAATCTCTTTTTTGGAGATGAACAACAAGGTGTTAATAATTCCAGCTTGCATGCAATTTCAATACAAAAATTCAAATTTTATAATTGAGCCAATCAAATGCACTGTCTGCTGGTTTTGATTGGCCCAGTTCCAAGCTGTGTACAATTTGCATGGGATAGACCAGTGCTGTTCAACTCCAGTCCAAGAAGGTGGGGGTCCTCGCACATTTTTTTGGAACAGCTCAAAATAATTGTTGGGAGTGGGACTGAATCAAGCAAGTTATGGTTCCTCATGTAAAACACGGTTCTCTATTTCTTTCTTTATCCTAAACACTGACAAGGATCTAAAAACAAACAAAAAAAGATGGGGCACTGAGAGCCCAATATAGTGTAGTAAGTCATTTTACCAGGGTGAGAGTAATACATTACATGACTATCCTCACAAACCCGGGCTACCACAAAGGCAACCACTGTAATCAGGCCCAGATTTACCTCAGAGCAGCCTTTAGGCACAGATGAGTAAAAAGACAAGAGAGGAGCGCTCTCTGGTGCATTAACTTTTTTAATGGTGCTTCCTGCACAAGGATAATGAATAAAAACGTACTATGTTTAATTAGGATAAAAGCTCATCACAAATGTATTATATCACCATGTCCAAGTTGTTATATCACCGATCTGGTTGCCTCCACACTATGGCCAGTAGTAGTGGATGATCTGCGAGATCCGAACACGCCAGCGGGATTTGGAATACAGGATTTGTCGAAGGCGTGGAACGCTGAAACGCGTCATGACGTCCTAGGCGCAGGGAAACCACCGCAGAATCCTGTGTTCCAAATCCCGCTGGCGTGTTCGGATCTCGCAGATCATCCACTACTACTGGCCATAGTGTGGAGGCAACCAGATCGGTGATATAACAACTTGGACATGGTGATATAATACATTTGTGATGAGCTTTTATCCTAATTGAACATAGTACGTTTTTATTCATTATCCTTGTGCAGGAAGCACCATTAAAAAAGTTAATGCACCAGAGAGCGCTCCTCTCTTTTCTTTTTACTTGTTTTCACCAGCATCGTTTACATTGATCCCAAAAGTAAACAAGGAGCAGCACTCATTGGTGGCATAACAAGTTCTCTTTCTGGTGACACCACCTTGCTGAGCGCAGTGGATTAACTTGGAATTGTTGTTTTTTAGGCACAGATGTCCTGTCATTAACTTTGGCCTCCATGAACCGACAACCCCCTCCGAATTGCACTTCAAGTGTTCTGGCTGTCCAAGCTGTCCCTTCTTGCTTACTTCCTATGCCTGGCTTAGGTGGCCACAAGTGCCCCTTAGTATTAGGTAGCCACACCTATTCCTCAGTATTAAGTAGCTAGAGGTGCCCCAAATTTCAGGTAGCTAGAGGAACTTCAGTATTATGTAGCTAGAGGTTCTCCTCACTGAAGGGAGATCTCGTCGTCAGTGGAATGCCGAGACCCGGGTGAGTAACCTCTCATTTATACTCCGCTCAGGACTTTGCATAGGGAAGGAGGGAGGCAGGCACTAGGGGAGGGGAGTGAGACACCTTTCCATAATCAGGCGCCTGTAGGCACATGCCTACAGACTAGTGCCTTATGGCAAATCCGGCTCTGACTGCAATAGAAGGTGAGGAGATTAGACCTGACCCCACTCAGTTTAAAAAGATGCTCTCTGTAGATTGGAAATTTAACACCCCTCCACCAAGGGTGGACTAGTCAGTGTGCTGACATAGTTAAGAGAGGTGCCAGAGTAGTCTAAAGGTGATTGAAAACTGTTTAAGAGGAGGAGGTAGTGGTGGACTAACCACCTCCAAGAAGACACCAAAGATTGTTGGTTTATAATAGACAATTTTATTCTCAATACTCCAAAGTACAACGCGTTTCGCAGGTTTGAACCTGCTTCATTAGGCAGTAAAACGGAGCAGTAACAAAAGGGTCAAGTAGTAGAGCCAAGCGCCCCTGTGAATAGGGATGATCAATGATATGCAAATATTTAAAAGTTTATGCAAAGTTATGCAAATTTGTATGTAAATATATGCAGCTTGAAAATGGACCAATCAAGTCCCACCCAGGTTTAAATGGATTGGTCCTTGGCTATCCCTGTGATCCTCTGTCTTTAATAAGTTTCGCTGTAGACTCTGAACAAGCATCGTGATCAGGTATTTCTGACTAGGGATGGTCCGAACGGTTCGCCGGCAAACAGTTCCCGGCAAACATCAGCTATTCGCGTTCGCGGTGGGTAGTGAATATTTAGGGGGGTACGATCCGCCCCCTAAATCACAGTCAACAGACACCGGGCAGCCAATCAGGCTGCACTCATCCATGGACCGCCGACCCCCCTTTTAAAAATGCAGCAGTGCCGGCCATGTTCTCAGTCTGGTGCTGCTGCTGTAATGAGTGGAAGGGAGAGACATTGCTGCAGAGACATGGACAGTTAGCTAGGTGGCGGCGCTTCTGTTTATTGTAGATTGCTGAATGCACCCCAAAACAAAAGCCCTTTGAAGGCTCATATTGTTCTATTTGTTTTTTTTTTTTAGTGTGTGTGTGAGACACTGGTCACGCTGCATACAGGCCAGTGAGGCCCCACAGTCATTGCTGGGCTGCTGGGCTGCGTAGTTCTACTATACTCTTCTATCTATATTGCAAGCAAGCAAGCACATGGTCTATCATAAGCTGTGCTTAGCTTGCTACTGTATCGGTTATTGATATCTGTCTGTGTGGGTTACACACCCCATACAGGCCACAGTCATTTCTGGGCTGTGCAGTTCTACTATACGCGTCTAACTATTGCAAGCAAGCCAGGGCACTGTCTGTCATAAGTTGTGCTTAGCTTCCAACTGTATCTGTTATTGATATCTGTCTGTGTGGGTTACACTTACACTGCATACATACCACAGTAAGTTGCTGGGCCTTGTAGTTCTACCATACTCTTCTAACTATTGCAAGCAAGTCAGCACACTGTCTATCATAAGTTGTGCTTCGCTTACAACTGTATCTGTTATTGATATCTGTGTGGGTTACACACCGCATACAGGCCACAGTCATTTCTGGGCTGTGTAGTTCTACTATATGCTTCTAACTATTGCAAGCAAGCCAGCACACTATCATAAGCTGTGCTTATCTTGCTGCTGTATATGTTATTGATATCTGTATGTGCAGGTTTCACACTGCATACAGGCCAGGCCAAAGTCACTGCTGGGCCTTGCAATTCTACCATCCTCTTCTATTTATTACTAGCCAGCACACTGTATCATAAACAGTGCTTAGCTTGCAACTGTATTTGTGGTTAAAAGTACTATAGGATATCTCTGTGTGTGTGTTAAAGTACACAACCCTGTGACACACACACACACACACACAGCTGCTGTGTATTTGACACTGATTGTGTATTTGACACTGTCTACCACTATTGAATATTGTTCGTAGTACTGCATACACTCAATATGCAAAAAATAACTGGCAGAGGCAGGCCACCCCACAGGTCTGTTCGAGCACCACTAGGGGGGTCTTAGGGTTAGGCACCACCAGGGAGGTCTTAGGGTTAGGCACCACCAGGGAGGTCTTAGGGTTAGGCACCACCAGGGAGGTCTTAGGGTTAGGCACCACCAGGGGGGTCTAAGGGTTAGGGATAGGTACAGGGAGGGTTCTGTGTGAGAGTAGGGTTAAGTTTAGTTGTAGTAAAATGTTAGTAATATTTACTAATGTTTTACAACCGTTATTACCAACGTACTTCTATATTTTTTTCATCGTTAAACTTTTTCAGATTTTTTACATGAAGAAACGATAAATGAAGGTTATTCACATTATACAATTATAACGATGCGTACGTTAAAAAGGGGCGCTGGGAAAAAAAGGGCGCGGGGTTTTAAACGATAAGCATGGATAACGTTTAAAAATGTATTGTACTGTATTTCGTTTAAAATTAATGTTTTATAAAGTTATAAATCATTAAATAATGTGCATTAAATCGGCAATTGTAAAAACGTTAATCTTCCGTTTAAATAGTGAAACGTATAATAACGTTTAAAAAAAAATTACTAAGTAACCCTCCCTGTACCTACCCCTAACCCCTAGACCCCCCTGTTAGTGCCTAAACCTAAGATCCCCCTGTTGGTGCCTAAACCTAAGACCCCCCTGTTGGTGCCTAAACCTAAGACCCCCCCTGTTGGTGCCTAAACCTAAGACCCCCTGTTGGTGCCTAAACCTAAGACCCCCTGTTGGTGCCTAAACCTAAGACCCCCCTGTTGGTGCCTAAACCTAAGACCCCCCTGTTGGTGCCTAAACCTAAGACCCCCCTGTTGGTGCCTAAACCTAAGACCCCCCTGTTGGTGCCTAAACCTAAGACCCCCCTGTTGGTGCCTAAACCTAAGACCGCCCTGTTGGTGCCTAAACCTAAGACCCCCCTGTTGGTGCCTAAACCTAAGACCACCCTGTTGGTGCCTAAACCTAAGACCCTCCTTAGTGCTCACTGTATTGTGTGTAGAATAATGTTTTAAAAACAGTAAGGGATAAAATATATTACAATTTACATTACGTACTGATCGCTTTGTTTTGTGAATAATAATGTTTTACAAACAGTAAGGGATAACATTTAAAATAATGTTTTATTGAAATAAGAAACGTAAATCATCACAAGCAGTTATAAAACATGAAAAATCTTCGGGCGCCGTTGGAAAACGTTATTATTCTCGGGCGCCCTTTTTTCCTGTTCGGCGCCCATTAAACGATAATTATTATAGGAGTGAATGGCGGCGCCCGATTTGTCCACTAGCCTCCTGCGCCCTTTTTTTACTGTTACCTATAACGATTGCACATGTATTATCGTTTTTAACAAACGTAATTGTAAGTTTCACTTTTAAAACAGGGAAGATTATCGTTTTCACAATTTGCGATTTCATACATATTATTACATGTTTTTTAATTTGTAAAACATTTTAGTAAACGAAATAAAACAATATTTTTATAAACGCTTTTACCACTTATCGTTTACACCACGTGCCATTTTTTCACCGACGCCCTTTTTGCATGTACGCGTACAATACATCCGTAATGCAAGTAGAAAAAATATTTATTGACTTATGTGTTTTTTTTTTCCTGGAATAGTATGGCTGTCCATGCTGCTTTAACCCCTTAACGTCCCCTCCACACCGATTGGCGGGATCGGAGAGGCAGCCGCAGGACCACTCCACGCCAATTGGCGTGAAGTCCTGGGACAGGATTTTGCAGGAGATCGTGCACGTATCTCCGCTTGAATGACTGAGCGGAGCTCTGTCATCAGTCTCCCAGCGGCGTTCGCCGCTAGGAGACTGTTACACTGCACAGTGCTGCGATCTGTGACACGGCTGTCCCCATGGGTGGCAGGGAAGCGAACCGCTGTCATAGGCTGAAGCCTATGACTGCCGATCGCTGCCATTGGCTGGCTGTGGGAGGAAGGGGGAATTAAAAATAGGTTTATTTAAAAAAAAAATATTTATGTAAAAAATAAACATCCTGGGAGCAATCATAGCCCACCAACAGAAAGCTCTGTTGGTGGGCAGAAAAGGGGGGGAATCACTTGTGTGCTAAGTTGTATGGCCCTGCAGCGAGCGCTTACAGCGGCAGTGGCCAAATTTGTAAAAAAATGGCCTGGTCACAGGGACGGGGGGGGGAGTGGGATATTACCGTGGTCCTTAAGTGGTTAAAGAGATCTTTTTTTTATCTCTTTGCTAAATGGAAGCCGAGGTTTACTTTAAGTTAGATAAATAAAGTCCTAAAATTATATATATTTATATATTATATACACACACATAAATGACTTCTCTATATGCAAGGCTGTAGTGAAAATCATACTTTACTACTAAACCTCACCAAGCTATTCCTTTCTCTCTTGCTTGCCTATCACTCGACTACAGCGCCTGACTTCCCTGTAAGTGTGTAATTCATTAAAGCTCTTAGAAGGCACCGGAGAGCAGTCAGGAGCCCTCAGGTGAGTCCAGGAGACTCTGTGTTAACATTAAAAAACAGCAACAAGGCGCTCGCAGCCATCAGCTGTCAGTGACCCTTCAACACAACTCACCAACGGCGCGGCGCCCTCTTTCAGCGCAGACAAGACTGGAAGCAGCCGTGTGCGGTTGGTTCTAATCGTGCCCTGCGCTGGGTGGTCTGGGGACTTATCCTACTTCCTATCTCATTTGCCTGCAAACGCCTTCACCTTGTCAGGGCCAATAATTATCTAGCCGCCGATGCTCACAGCTGCCAGTCCTTAAGATTGGATTAGATTGAAGAGGCCGTGGATTGGCTCCTCCGTGCATTTTCCCAGTCAGTTAGTCTATCCACCAGAGGCCTGACAAAGGCCTACAGCACAGCTACACTAACTTTCTCTCCCTTTCCTTATTATGGAGCTTAATAACACCAGGCAGTGTATTAATATGTAGGAGATCAAGAGATTATTGATTAGAATCACTCCTCTAATATCCCCTGTCTGTCATGTAGTTCAGCAGCCCTTTCATGATTTTTTGTGTCAGGCCATTTAAATATTCATGACAAGCTTGCTTTGTACCTCCATGGCTGAATATCTAATTAATCTGTCAAAAGAAATACAATATGCCCCTAAGCCTTATTATTACAAGGGTCAGCCGAAACAAAGGCGGTCTGGCAGGGCCTAAGGGGTAATTAATTATAACAATGCGCTGTTTACCTTGCTCGGGTACCCGCCCGCCTCAGACGAGGGCAAAAAATTAGGCTGGATGTAGTTCGTTGCGCGCATTTGAAGCGTTTCGATATGCCAGGCCAAATCATAATGACGGGGAGGGGTGAGAGAAATAGAGAGAAGAGAGAGGAAGAGAGCTGGTACAGTGTAACAACATAATCAGCAATTACAGCTGGTGGAAGAACGTCAGGGGGAAAAGGCAGGGGTGGACGGGTGGGGGTGATCTCATTAGGAAAAAAAAAATTTCAAGTGGAATTTTATTTTTTATTTTTTTGGGAAAAAAAGTTTCTTTACGTCTCCCAATTTCTGTCACTCGCTCTTTTCTTTAAAATTCAAATGATACCTTCACGAAAAAAAATAATAAAAAGTGAGAGATCTCAGATTTAATTCTGATGCAGAAAGCCAAGGCTAATTAGCGCAATAGTTTTTGGCTAAAATATGAATGACATTTGCTCCAGCTTGCTGCGGCCTATTAAAAGCGGGTGTCAGAGTGAAACATTAAGTGTATCATTCTAATGTCAATTTATCCCTGTCACTTTTTTTTTCTACTTTTGCGCTTTACTTTCTCTTCCGTATTACGGTCACTAATTCCTGCTCGCTACTTTTCTTTTTTTTTTTTACGAGATTCCTAATGCAGCCCTTTTAATGAACTCCAAAAACTCAACCACAACTTGGAGATTAAAATACCAGTCGACTGTCAGTGTGACACCGCGGGAGTAAAAAAGTTGAACCGTATCATTCTTCTGTCAAATTAATCCCGTCATGATTTTTCTTTATGCCCTTCCACATTATGCCCACTAGTTTAATTCCCTTTTTATGTGACTTGTTAATGCGAATTTTAGGTGGCTTTTAATCACCTCCAAATTTGTAGAATATCACAATAAATCATAACTGTGTCCCCTCTTATGACAATTTATTTCTACCATTATTTTTTATTTCTTTTGCCTTATTACAAGTTCTGCTTTCGTCTCCTCCTCTGTGACCTTTACGTTGTTGCATTTTAAAAAGAGAATGTCGTGAAACGGGCCTGCCTGGGCGGCCCAAAGAAATGAACCCGAGGACCTGCAAGGGCGCTGGGTTAAAATTTCAGAGACGCTTCAAGGCAACAATTCCATCCTAAAAGTACAAAACCTAACAGTCAATTATCACTGTGCTAATGCAAGAAAATCCAGCTGTTGGGATGTTTAATGTTCTTTTTGGTTTTTATTATATGAAGTACTAGTTGTTAGTAGGAAGTTTTAATGAGATGCTAGTAGCTCCAAGTTGATGCAAATATTATGCAAATGTAACATCTCATTAATCCTATCCCCAGTTGCTAGTCAATGTAATGATTTAAAAAAAGCTTACAAACTGATGTATATCTATAACCATACGCATAATTTGTAAACCCATAACTGTAAAGGACATGGACTCAAGCTCAACAGGAGCTGAGTTTATAGTCAATTATCTTAAAGGACTACGGCAGGGGGGCAGGGAGGAAAAGAGTTAAACTTACCTGGGGCTTCTAATGGTCCCCTACAGACATCCTGTGCCTGCGCAGCCACTCACTGATGTTCTGGTCCCCCCCGCTGGTTCTTTCTGGAATTTGCGACTTTAAATTTGGAAAATTACTGTGCCTGCGTTGCCATGTCCTCGCTCCCGCTGACATTACCAGGAGTGTACTGTGCAGGTACAGACCCATACTGGGCCTGGACAGTACACTCCCGGATGACGTCAGCCGGAGCAGGGACGCGGCTGCGCAGGTGCAGTGGTTTTCCAACTTTAAAGTCGCAAATTCTGGAAGTGAACTGGAGGCGGGGACAGGAGCATCAGTGAGTGGCTGCGCAGACACAGGATGTCTGTGGGGGACCATTAGAAGCCCCAAGTAAGTTCAAGTCATTTTCCCCCTACCCCCTACAGTACTCCTTTATAGTGAAATTCCACCTTAACCACTTTGTCCTCCTTGACGTATAAAAACGTCAAGGAGGACAGGCGCGCTCCCGCGGCCGATCGCGCGCGTGCACGCGCACTCCCGGCCGCGGAGTCGGTAGCCACGGAATCAATGTATCGGGCTATGGAGCCCGATCACTGATTCCTCTCCCCCGCTGAAAAAGCGACAGCTTCTCTCGGAAGCTTCGCTCTTTCTGAAGCTGTGTCCCTCTAAGCGTACATTGTACGCTTAGAGTGACATCATGTAAACAAACTCGAGATTGCCATCTTGTGACCAAAAAGTAAAACTACAAGTAAATGCCAAAAAACATTACAATACACCAATATTTCCCCAACTAAAACACTTTTATATCCCACCCTCCCAAAAATGCCCACATAAAATGTTTAATAAAAAAAAAAAACATTACTATAAAAAAAAAAAAACACAAATATTTACCTAAGGGTCTAAACTTTTCTAAATATCTATGTAAAGATGAAATATTTCTCTCTATTTTTTTTTTATAAGCTTGTAAATAGTGATGTATGCAACGGAAAAAATGCTCTTTTATTTCCAAATAAAATATTGTCGCGATACATTGTGATAGGGACAAAATTTAAATGGTGAAATAACCGTGACAAATGGGCAATAACAATACGTGGGTTTTAATTATGGAGGCATGTATTATTTTACTTATTCTTCCTGTTAAAATGCATTTACAGTAAAGTGGCTCTTAGCAAAATGTACCCCCCAAAGAAAGCGTAATTGGTGGCGGAAAAAACAAGATATAGATCAGTTCATTGTGATAAGTAGTGATAAAGTTATAGGCTAATGAATGGGAGGTGAACATTGCTCGGATGCATAAGCTGAAACCGACTGAGATGTTAAGTGGTTAAAGTGAATCCGAGGTGACAGGGATATGGAGGCTGCCATATGTGTTTTCTTTTAGACAATACCAGTTGCCTGGAATGCTGCTGGTCTATTTGACTGCAGTTGTGTCTAAAGGGCACTAGAGACAAGCATGAAGCTAATCTGGTCAGTTCTGACAATATTGTCAGAAACACATGATCTGCATATGGCTGTTCAGGGTCTATGGCTGAAAGTATTAGAGGCAGAGGATCAGCAGGACAGCCTGGCAACTGGTTAATTGCTTAAAATGAAACAAATATGTCAGCCTCCATATCACTTTCACCTTGGGTTCACTTAAAGGGAAGGGATTTTTGCTATTCAGGGCCCTACCCAAAAAAATAAATAAAAGTGTGACCAGATTTTTTTCCTCTAGTGATCAGGGCAGCAACCAAAATAGCATATGTTTTTAGTTACTTGTATGGAGTACTGGATTGCCAGGTACCACAACTGCTTGTCCACATGAAACATTTAAAATTGTCTTCTTCTCTCCATTTTTGAATGTACTACACCATTTGGGCTCCCAGGGTCTAAGTTTTTTTTCCCAGGATTTCCTGCCCACTCTAATCTGCCACAAAAGTTGCACAAATAAATATGGGAATCATTGCTAACCAAGCTCATCCTCTCCAGGCCCCAATCGAAGACCTCTGGAATGTTGATCGTCTTCTCCTTTGTACTTTCAACAAATAATATACCACAACATTTTCATGGCATGATGCCCTGTAAGGCTCCTCCTCCTTCTTCTGAGTACATAGTTTTCAATGGATGGTGCCCTCTCTGACTCCTCCTTCTTCTGAGTACATAGTTTTCAATGGATGGTGCTCTCTGTGACTCCTCCTTCTTCTGAGTACATAGTTTTCAATGGATGGTGCCCTCTCTGACTCCTTTTGAGTACATAGCTAGAGATGGCTTGAACCTCTGATTTTCTGTTCGCGAACCTTGAACGCAAACTTCCGCAAAGGTTCGGTTCGCGCAAACATTAGCGAACCGCAATAGACTTCAATGGGGAGGCGGACTTCAAAAACTACAAACATTTATGCTGGCCACAAAAGTGATGTAAAAGATGGTTCAAGGGGTCTAACACCTGAGTTTTTGCATGGCGGAGTGGGATACATGCCAAAAGTCCCCGGGAAAAATCCGGATTTGACGCACAGCAGCGTTTTAAGGGCAAAAATCACATTGCATGCTAAATTGGAGGCCTCAAGTGCTTTAAGGATGCTTTCACAGTGGGACGTTACAGGCGCACGTTAGAGCAGCCTGTAACGCAGACCAACTCACAGTAATGAAAAATCAATAGGCTGTTCACAGTGCCCACGTTGCGTTACAGTGTAACGCTGCACGTTCTGGGAAAGTGCAGCATGCTGTGCGTTATATGTGGTTTTAGCTGCGTTAGACTGTTTGCACATGCTCAGTAAGGGGAGAGTCCGCTATTGTTCCTAGCCACATGGCTAATTAATATTCACTGCACTGTAGTGTTGTCCAGATCATGAACAATTCGGATCTTTAATCCGGATCTTTTTTGTGAGTCGAATCATCCGGATCATCACAATGAAGGATTCGGTTCACAGTGGATGTCTGTCTGGAAGAAACAGGAACTGCAGCTTCTGTGCACAAGCACAATCTTCCTGCTGCATCTCTCCCTTCCCCATTAGCACCCTCAATGTGCCCTCATTCTCCTGCACCTCTCACTCTGCTGCACCCCTGCTTCCTGCTTCCCTAGTAAAATGATTCAAAGATTCGGTTCGAAGATCCTGATCTTTTCAATGATCCGATTCGAATCATCCGAATCATTGAAAAGTTCCGGACTTCCCAGGATATCACCAAGAGCCTCATAACAAGCGGCTCAATCTGACGTCCAACTTCAACACCACCATGCGTAGCGTTAGGGGCACGTTATGCGACCTGAACGTCCCTTAAAATGCAACGTCTTGGTGTGAAAGAGGCCTAAAACATCTTGTATGTGTATACATCAATCAGGTAGTGCAATTAGTGTACTGCTTCACAATGACAGACCAAACTCACTGTGTAATGCGCCACTAATAGCTGTTTGTGTAGTGACGTCCATGCTGGACTGGTGCACACCATGACCTGAGTGCAGACGAGAGCAGTTTTCAAGCCAATTTGGTCATCGAGGTAGCTCAATGACAGAAAAACAGTGACTGTCCAGCTGATCAAATATGGTCTGTCCACAATGAAGCAACAACCTTATTATCTTTGGTGTCCCCCCGAGACACTCCTATAGCCGGCGGTTATTGCTTCATTGTGATGTGCAAGCCCCTTCACCGCGGCAAGGTAATGATCATGATGGGGAATTGAGACATGTACATCCCTTTTGTTTTGTTGTTGCAGCTGCAGTGAAGCCAGAAAAATTAGGCAGGCATTTACACGCACCAGAAACATTATAGTGGCCGCTGCTAGAAGCAGCCTTAAAAATTCAGGAATCCGCCTGGAGTCCTGGACCCTGTTGGTGGTGGGGAGAAGGCAGTCAAGCGGCCTGCAGGCAGAGATGCCGTGTGGGGACCAACTTAGTCTTGGGGCGGGTAGGCAGTCACACGGCGTGCAGGCAGAGATGCTGTGTGTGGGAACTGACTTAGTCTTCGGGCAGGCCTGACCGTGCTTTGCAGACCATGTGGTCACATGGACCCTCGACCCAACGCTATGTGCCAGAGATGACACCACTTGCCTTTCAACATCACGGTACAGTTTGGGTATCACTATTTTTGAGAAATAATTGTGGCCTGGTATCTTCCACTGCGGTGTGTGGCTTTGCTTTTGTGTGCTGCTTTTCCTCAGGTGGTCATCCCATTGTAGTTTGTGCTTTGTCATCATTTGCCTTCGTAAGGAAGTTGTCCCTACGCGGGTCTTTCCACGGCTCAATTTTTGGTGGCAGAGAGTACAGATGGCATTGCTCTCATCTGAGGCAGACACACACAAAAATTTCCACACCGCTGAGCCCTGGGGTGATAGCACTTTGGTGGTGGTGGCCAACTGAGTGTTAAGTGGGGTGCCAGAATCAGAGCAGGTGGAGGAAGATATGTCACGCTTCCGTGTGGAAGCTGAGGAAGAGAAGTTGTTCTGTGTTAAATAGTCAACTACGTCCTGACAATCTTGGGGGTTGATGGCTCGCGCCTTCTGAACACTGTACTTTGGTCCAGGGCTGCACAAAATCACGACAGTATGACCTTGAACAGACCTACCTTGTGGCCTGCCTCTGCCTCTTTTGCCCATATTGAGGGGGATGAAGTGAAAGGTATGCACTGACTTGACTAATACAATGTGCAGTCACACAGGTGCTGTGAACAGGTATGCAGTGACTGGTATCAATAGAATGTGCAGCTGTCACACACACAGGTATTGTGAACAGGTGCAGTGACTTGTGGTATATAACACTGCATGCGCTCACCTAGGTAGGTGCACTGAACAGGTAGGTATGCAGTGATTGGTATTACAAATGTGCAGCTGTCACACACAGGTACTGTGAACAGGTGCAGTGACTGGTGGTATATAACACTGTGTGCGCTCACGTAGGTAGATGCACTGAAAAGGTAGGTATGCAGTGATTGGTATTACAAATGTGCAGCTGTCACACACACACAGGTAGTCACTGAATGTGCTGGGCCTGGCAGTGGCACCAAGGGGCCAAGGGCCAGCTGCGACTGACTGACTGGGCTGTATATGTAATGCAACACAAGTGTCTGTGGGACACATACACACACACAAAAAAAAAATGATCACAAGAAAAACATTAGCTCTTAAAAGAGCTGTGAGGGGTGATTTTTAGCAATAAGTATCAGCAAGGAGCAAGCTAACAAGCCTAACAAGAGCCTAACTAAGCTTTCCCTATGTCTACAGCAGGTTCTCTCCCTTCTCCAATTACTGCAGCCACACGAGTGAGTGAAAAGGCTGACGCTGACTGCCTTTTATAAGGAGGGGCTCCAGGAGGGAGTGTATCCTGATTGGCTACCCTGTGTCTGCTGACTGTGATGTAGAGGGTCAAAGTTGACCCTAATGATGTAGTATAGGGGGTGGGTCAAACTTGCATATAGTTTGCAGTTCACCGCAAATGCGAACCATCTAGGTTCGCGATCGAACCGTTTGGGCCATCTCTATACATAGCTGATCAAACAAACGTATTGACAGTGTCCATTGCTAGTGGCTGGGGATTCATTGAAAACATGAATTATTATTTTTACTATCTTATTGACCCAACAGTACTCAGTGGTTTTGCATGCTCCTGCCTGAATGCTCATTTTGGGTCAATAATCAACAAGAAGATGAACTAACAGAGAACAACTGCTAAACCCCTTTAAAGAGAATCTGTACTCTAATATTCTTACAATAAAAAGCATACCATTCTATTCATTATTTTCTCCTGTGCCCCTCTGTGCTGTTTCTGCCACTCTCTGCTGCAATCCTGGCTTGTAATTAACAGTTTTAGGCAGTGTTTACAAACAAACTAACCAGCTTCTAATAGGCTCAGCTAAGCATAGTGTATGAGTCATTCAGAGTATGCAGGGGGCCTGCAGAGGGTGTGTATCGCTTCTACCAATCACAAGCAGCCCTGCACATTCCACACAATCAAGCTTTATCCCGACAAACAGGACAGAGGAAAGATACATTGATTTATTAGAGACAGTGCAGTTAGGAAAGACTGCAGTAAGCCAGAGCAGATTAGAACAGGCATAGGAACTTATAGGATAGAAGAACTAAGGCTGAAAAAATTGTTACAGAGTCTCTTTAAAGAGTCAGCAATATGAGTAAATCAAATAATAAGTGCACTACTAGAGTACATAAACACAAGCTCAATGGTTTGCAGTGCTGTTTATGAGCAAGCATCATAAGTTCAATCACGCAGCAAATCAGGCCTTTCTCACTTAGCAAAGTTTTCCGTGAGAAAGGTTTAGGGATTTGCCATGCGGTCCATCCTCACCAAACGATTGTGGGCAAAACTTTTGCTGGTAAGTGCTGAATTGGTGTCTGCTGAGCAAATCATTTGCTCCCAAGATGCACAGCAAACTCCAGCAGCCAAGGAAAACAGATCCCCACCACAGGAGGATATAAGGGGGGGAGGGGGTATAGGGAGGAGTGTATCACTCCATCTTGCATTATCAGTGTAATAAGAAGTAGAGAGACAGAGCTAGGGGCCCTTATTCAATTCACATTTTCCGCTACTTGATAGTTTCATACCTGATCAATAAAATCAATTTTAAATCAATGGCAAGCAAGAAAATACAGGCAATCCCACAAAGTTGTCTCTATAAACCAAATATACATTACTGTTTTTATTTCTTATTTTTGTTGTTACAGTATTGTAGAAGCTGTTGTAAGTAGTTTAACTAGTTCCGTACCAGCAGTCAGTGGGGCTCGCATACCCCCAGTCAAAAATTCGAGTGATCACGAATTTGACTCCTCCCACTTACAAATTGAAGCATAACCACGAGTAGAAAGAGTTATCTGACTCAATAGCGGTTTTGAGTAGAAAAAACGCATGTAATCACAATCACGAGTTGGTATTCGTGATTAAACACCGGCTGAATTTAACGGTTCATAGCAAAGTCCCCTTGCTTGCTAGAAACACCTAATTTGCCAGATATGTTAAGAAGAAAAAAAGGTTTTGTGAAGAAACGCGGAAAAGCCGCCGCATGGACGCAGGATGAGGCGGCTGTTTCCACGGCTGGCATAGCAGAACGCGGAGAAACCGCCGCGTCTGACGCAGCGGTTTATACGCATAGGCCTGCTTCTCTCAGTAAGGCGGGATGCGGAGGAAACGCCGCACGCTCAGACAGCAACAACATTACAACACGACTGGTGTGGCTGGGACTGATAGTTCACACTGGTTGAGGAGGACGCGTGCGCGCGCAGAGAGGCAGGGCCTTTATGGCAGTCAGAGGAGGGTCAGCTGACCAGGCCGGTCAGCTGACCATTGCAGCAACTTTCATTGGTCCAGCACTTAGGGGAGGTGCTGGAGAGCATTGGTGTATATATACTGGGTGCTGGTCATTCCTCTGGTGTCTGGCGTTGCGATCACTACGTGGTAGCACTCAGGCCTTAGCTAGATCCGACAGTGTGCCAGAACCGGCTGGAGCTGGGAATCCACACTGAGTCAGTTTCTCGATAGCTTAAAGTACTAATTACATTGTTTATTTGTTATGACCTTCTGCCTGCCTGACTATCCTCCTGTACTCTGATTCGGTACCATTCTATTTCTGATATCCTGTTGCCAACCTCTGCTCGTTCCTAGACTCTGTATTTGCATTCTGATTCTGTACCTCGCTATTCTGATACTCCGTTGCCAAACCTTGCCTGTTCACTGGATTCGTATCGGTCTCCTGAATCTGTATCGTATCTGTCTGTGTGTTTATGACCTGGCCTGTCCAACCTCGAGAACTATCTCTCCTGTTAAGAGATAGTTCACAGATCTGTTGGCGACACTGCCCATTGGTGTCGCTCACGTTCTGCCCTTCCCTCTGTCTAGGCCTGGCTCCGCCCCTTGGGGAGCATCAGACCTGTGGAAGGAATCTGATCCATATCAGTAGCTCTTACGGTTTAGCACCCATCTTACAGGGGCTTTCCTCAAAGTATTATGGTTGCACCAAACACTCTCATATCTCAGGTGTCCAGAGGTTAGAAGATATATCTGATTATCGGTGATACTGCAGATCATCAATAATTGGGTATATTCTACATTCTCTGTGATACTGCAGATCACCGGTAATCAGACTCTCTCTGTGTTACACCGATCGTTACAGGTTTTCAAAAAGACCTTATAGTTTTTGAGAAAATCCATTTTAAAGTTTCAAAGGAAAAAAGTATACGTGAAAAAACCGCCAAAACCCACCGATTTTAGCGGTTAATAGCAAGGGTCCCTTACATGCTAGAAACACCAAATTTGCCAGATATGTTAAGAAGAACAGTGGAAACTAGAGGAAACTTTTCTTTTTCAAAGACCTTATAGTTTTTTGATAAAATCGATTTTAAATTTTCAAAGGAAAAAAATATACATGTAAATATGGTATATACATTAACTGTAATTTACCACATTTAAATTATTTTTTTCCTGTTCCCACTGTTGTTCTTAACATATCTGGCAAATTTGGTGTTTCTAGCATGTAAGGGGGCTTTGCTATTAATCGTTAAAGTCGGCGGGTTTTTAATCATGAATACCGACTAGTGATGACGAGTAACTCGTGATCACGATTCAGGTGACAAGTGCAATCCCGAGTGCATTCATGATCGGCATTCGTGATTGAGAGCTGATCACTAATGCCGATTACGACCTCGTGATCGCGAATAACGGCTCATGATCATGACGAGCACCTCTACCAGCAAAACTCTGGCCCCTTAAGGACTTGAGACTGTTAGTACTGCAAAACGGAGTCTCCTGACGAATTGCCATAAATACCCGCCGCTTCCACATCGCTGCAGACCCCTCTCTCTGCCATTGCTATGACCAGATGGGAACACAAACCGCAGTAATAAAAATTTAAGATGTTCTCAACACCTTCCAGGTTGGACCATAGGAAGGGTGCAAGAAGTAGTGCTATACCTCAGCCTTAAACTATCTGGGACCCCATTTCTGCCCCTAGGGACACACTATGGGGAAAAAAATAAAAGCTAGAATGCATTTTGGTTGACCAGGAATACTGGAAAAAAATGCAGGGGCACTGGAAGGTCAGGACACTTTCTAAAGGCCACAGCAATGCTTGACACCATGTAGAGGGACACAAAAGCAAAAACACACCTGGGAGCCACTAGAAGTCTAGGCCATGATCCAAAGGGAAGTTGGTAGACATTATGGGGAGCACTGGACCATTGGGATAAGGCTCAGTAAGAGAAGATAAGTTGAATGGAAGGCCCTGGGGATATTTGGAATGGGGTGAAGCAGTTTTCCTAACATAGGGAATAACAAAAATTATAATGGTAACTCCATTTGATGCCATCCAAATTAAAAAAAAAATTGTTCCTGGATTCACACCTCAAACATTTTTACCACAGAAGACATTGTTATAGTTGAAGGTTTTTTATTTGACCTCAATTACACTTTAATCCTTTCCATGTCAAGTGGAAATATATCTACATATGTTCCATGTGTGCTACGTTCGAAATAGCACCCAACACAATCACAAAAAAATGTATTGGTTACAACTCTTTTCCTGCTAATGTTCTAATACTCTGAACATGCAGATGTCTCACAGATGGCCAAGCGCTATATGTCCTTCAACCCAAGTGACCTTGGGTAGACTTTTATGTTTCTTGTCTCAGAAAAAGAGGAGCAGCTTGTGGAAGAGGAATATACAGCTCGACTTCCCGTGCAGTCTGCTTGTGAATTACAGTGGGCAAATTACCAACAGAAGCCTTTCCGAAGAAACATGACATTGGATTTCTTTTCACCGTCTATTATTCAAAAGCCGACAAGAAATATTACGTCTTAAAGCTCAAGACTGCAATTAATTAGTTAGTTGGGTATGGTCTGCATATGTAGGAAGATCTTAAGTACTGCGGGAAAGAAAGAGTTTTTAAATGGGACTAGTAAAATTTGATATTGGGAATGTCCTCCACGTAAGCCTTACAATTTTAGAAGTCAAGTAAAAAATAAAAAAATGAAGCAAAGAAATGATCCTTTGATCAAGATCTTGGGTCAGCTGTGACTATCTTCAAGTTTTGTTCAAACGCAACAGAAAAAAAAATTGGCGCTAAATACATATTGAAAAATTACTGTTCTTAAAAAGAATACGAGCCATTCAAGGCTATTTTTCTCTGATGGCCTCATGAGAAGTTGTAAAGAAAGTTTCATTTGATAATGTGGAACAGTGGAATTTATGGGCATTCTTTTGAAAATTATTGAACCAAGAAATCATGTGGTTAAAAGCAAGCAAATTAAGAACATCGCTTTCTAGTTTATGGTCTAATTTATAAAAGTTTTTTGAAGATACAAAATATAATCTTGCATCTGTAATAAAACTAAATATTGCACATGCCCATTTAAAAAGATGTGATGCGACAGTTCATTAGGGCAGTTCGGTTGCTCAATAAAAAGTTTAGCATCAATGCCAGACCATTAAAAAAAAATGTGTAATATGAGCAATGAGATTCAAAGTGACTGACTGTTGCAAATTTTGTGTAGTTTGGTGCTAAGCTATTCAAATGCAATTTGGATCAGGGATGGTCGTAGTCAGCCAACTTCGCTACGCTGGAAATACGCGTAGTTTTACGCAATTACACTTCGCCAAACTACAGCTTCGAAAACAAATATTCGCTTCGTATGCATTTCGTAGAATACGCGTTAAAATACGCAATTACGCGTAGTGCGAAGTGTAGTGTATGCGGATACTTATGCCCGTATGCACAAAATTGTATGCATTAATTTCTGTATAAATGCATATACTGGGAACCCTTCTATGCGTACATTCCCCTTTCCAATGCGTAAATTTGTAAGCATACAATCGCATGCGGAAAATTAGACGCGAGTAACACATTCGTAGTTCACTACGCAATACACATGTTAACTACGCATAGTGGGCGTAAACTACGCGTAGCGGTACTTCGCTACGCGTAAATTCGTAAGCGTAGGTTTGAAACTTCGCCTATGAACTACGATGCGTAGATGCGAACTACGATGCGTAAATTCGCACTGGCGTAGTTTCTGCTCATCCCTGATTTGGATTGCAATTATAGGCAGCTTACAAATTGCAGCAAATAAAAGGTGAAGGAAATAAGTCCTTAACAATAACAATATTGTTGTTTTTTAATGCCCGATAAACAAGAGAGTGTTGTTGTCCAAATATTGGCACTTCCAGGACTTTTTTTTTAAATTAATGTGAAACAAAAAAAAAATCACTGACCTTACAATGTATGAAGCTTAAATACTTAATTAGAGTGACATAGCTAATTAATAAGTTTTTTTCCAATTATAAATTAACTCAGGATCAGAACTCTGGCTTTGCATGTAATTTCTCATAATAGCAAATGCCTCAGCAAAAGATGTCTCCTACGAACCGGAACTCCGAGAAGAGGGCTTAGATTCTACAGTAAATTATCTCTGTAGGGACTTTTCTATTATTGTTTATTAATGTCTCCTTTTTCTTAAAGATTTCTAAAGTAGATCTTTCTGTGGGGGTACCTAGAATTACCCTATGGAATAACCACAGGAGGGGAAAAAAGCTGAATCGGCCGGATTACAGAAAATACACACCTACGCCATCAAGCCTGTTTAAAGAGACTCTCCGGGCAAAAACGTGTTATGGCAAATAATATCAGATCTGGAGGGATAGTTCACACAGACTGCGGAGCTAAAACCTTGCCACATGTTTCAGCTGCCCGTCTGCCCGGAAACGGGCCTATCCGGGCTACAGTGTAATTTACAGACTGCCGACATTCATAACGGTTGACTAGGTAAGCTCATTTCGGATTTCACGGAATTGAAATGACTGCATTTCCAGTCGGAAATTGGAAATTTGCGGAAATGCCATATTACCGCAACTCAGTAATTTTAGTCCGATTACAGAACTCTGAAGCATTGGAGCAATCAGAGAATGCCAAAAGATGTAAAAAAAAAAAAAGGACTCCTCAGAAACCAGAAATCGGATTTCTGCGGAATGCGACTCGGTAATTTTAGCCCAATCACAGAACTCGGAAGCAATTAACCAATCAGAGAATGCAGAGTCAACTCGTAAGTATTTTGCCAATCGGAGAACAATCAGCATTTCCGACCATCCCTACGGTTGGCCCACAGAGTGGTTCCTATGCAAAAGAAAGGTGCTTAATGTAGTTGGTGGGGGCCACCCCCTCCGATGTTCATGCAGTGGCTGAGCATCAACCCAACATCCATTGTGGCAAAGCCGCCTACCCCCCTCTAACACATAATCACGCCAGACCCCCCCAGTCACAGCCGCACCAAGACCCCCATAGTAGCCAGCTGTTCTGCTGGTCTCATTTTCTGCTACACCTCTTCTGCAAAGGAAGTGTTAGTCCATACTGCAATCTATTCTGCTATCCTGAGGTTCCTGAAGACATGAATTGGGATCCAAATAATGATGTCAGCATAAAGTAGGAGGAGGAGGAGACCAGATGCAGCATGGACTAGTATGTATAACAGCCAGGGCCGGATTTACAACTCAGGAGCCTGTAGGCACAGGGGTTCTGGTACCATAAGCTCTGCCTCTCAACCCAGGCCACACCCACAACTCCCACCCTTTTTTCCTTAGGTCACATAAAGCATTCACGCTAGTTGAAGAGCTTACAATCAAATTGCATGCCTGCAGATAGTACAGCAGTAGCCATGAGCCATCACATCTGAGGACACTACCAGATGGTCAGCAAGATTTCTCGCTGAACATCTGTGTTAGTGTCCCCAGATTTGATGGCTCATCTCAGGGGCGTAACTAGAAATCACTGCCCTCCCCTACGAAAATGTGGATGCCCCCCCCCCCATAGGTGCCAAATAATTGTAATGGGGCAGTGTTTCATTATAAAATAATTGTAATGGGGCTGCGTTTCATTCGAAAATAATCGTAAAGTGGGCAGCATTTCACCAGAAAATAATCGTAAAGTGGGCAGCCTTTCACCAGAAAATAATCGTAAAGTGAGAAGCATAAGCATTTCACCAGAAAATAATCGTAAAGTGGGCAGCATAAACATTTCACCGGAAATTAGTTGTAAAGTGGGCAGCATTTCATTAGAAAATAATCATAAAGTGGGCAGCATTTCACCAGAAATTAATTGTAAAGAGGGCAGCATTTCACCAGAAAATAATCATAAAGTGGGCAGCATTTCACCAGAAAATAATCATAAAGTGGGCAGCATTTCACCAGAAAATAATTGTAAAGTGAGCAGCATTTCACCCGAAATTAATCGTAAAGTGGGCAGCATTTCACAAGAAAATAATCGTAAAGTCAGCAGCATTTCACCAGAAAATAATCGTAAAGTCAGCAGCATTTCACCAGAAAATAATCGTAAAGTGAGCAGCATTTCAGAAGAAATGAATCGTAAAGTGGGCAGCATAAGCATTTCAATAGAAATTGTCCTGTCCTGCTCTGGTCCTCAACGATCCTCCATTCCCCCGCCACCAGCTAGTTTTGGTTACACCGACAGGCTAGTGCGACTTCGCAGCTCTGGCCACATGTATCTTTGCTCACGTTCCCATCCGCAATAGCGTCCTGTGCAGGCCGCAGTTTCAGACGGGAATGCGAAGGCGCAGTGGCCCATCAACTTACAAGTCGACCGAACCAAACCTAGTTGGCGGCGGGAGAACGGAGAATGGTGGAGGACTGGCATGGGACAGGAAGGCTACAAGGGGCTGGCAGAAGCCCCAGGTAAGTGAAACTCTGTTTTCTTTTCTTTATTTTCCGTTCTGCTTTAATGGCTCATCATGGCTCTACTGTCTGTAGGCAGCAGACATGTAATTTGATGGCCAGGCTATCAAATGCCTGCCATTGCCTACAGAGAGACAGTACAGGCAGGATGAGCAATCAAATCTGGGGACACTACCAATTATGCCATGGCATGAATGCTGAAGAACAGAAAGTGTCACTTACTTTGAGTGAGTTTCTGCCTCTCTAGCCTGTGTCCTCGTTGCCTGAGTGCCACTGCCACCACAGCAAGTCAGTCTCCAGAGACCAGGGAGCACTGTGTCACACACTGTCTGCCACATGTGTACAGACAGCCTCAAGCTCCCAAGGATACACACAGGGGGCGGAGCTTTAGAATACATAGAGCAGGGCTATCTCTCCAACAGGGCTGCTTCGATCGCCCCCCCCCCCCAGCCTGTCACTTGAATAGACATCCTGGCTGGCACACTGCTTTTGTGTATCTGACAGGAGAATGAGGCGGAGTGGAGCTTTTTTGCCTACCTCCACTCGACTCGTTATCTCCCTATCCCCCTCGTTCAGGTTCAGGGCTCTGGGTGCAGGCAGGCCAATTTCACAGCAGCTGCCTGTTAAGTGTTGCCCGCCTCGCTCCGGCCGAACACGTTGCTCGAGTCCCAGCCAAGCGGGCAGCAAAGTCTGACAAGCCGCCTTTGCACGCAGCTGCTGCTCACTTGCAGGTTGCAGCGCTGTGTGCAGGCATGAGAGCGGGACAGACTGACTGTACTGTGTGTGTGTAACTAGCCGCCTGCCCCCCACTGTAGTTGCGGCAAACAAATAAAGGCGCAAGTGGGCGGTGTGAGCGGCACTGTTATTAAGGATCGCTTTTAATGTTTTTAATTGTGAAGGAGACATTATTTAAACCCGCCCTTGCCCCATCAGGCGCCTGTAGGCACGTGCCTACAGTGCCTTATGGTAAATCCGGCCCTGATAACAGCACTTCCTGCATTTACTCTGCTTGGGGGGGGGGTTATTTGAGGAGAAGTGCGTCCCTGTAGCCCCAGCCTTTCTGCTGCTCCCAAGCCCAGATCTGCATAGCTGCCTTCACCATACCATTAGAGGTGACTTAGTGACCAAGTAAGGCCTCTGTAAGGCCTAGTGCACACCAGAGCGGTTCTGCTGCGGTTTGCGATCCGCTTGCGGGTGCGGATCCGCTTGGGTAATGTATTTCAATGGGCTGGTGCACACCAGAGCGGGAGGCGTTTCGCAGAAACGCATACTCCCAGGCTGCTACAGATTTTGGATTGCGGAGGCGTTTCTTTCTGCATCAATGTTAAGTATAGGAAAAACGCAAACCGCTCTGAAAAACGGCAGTTCAGAGCGGTTTGCCAGGTGTTTTTTGTTACAGTAGCTGTTCAGTAACAGCTTTACTGTAACAATACATGAAATCTACTACACCAAAAACGATTCACAAAACCGCAAAATGCTAGTTGAAACGCTACAGAAAAAGAAGAAAAAGCGTTTCAAAATCTGCTAGCATTTTGCGGATCTGCTAGCGGTTTTGGTGTGCACCAGGCCTTAGTGAACGTAACACATAATGATCACAAAGTGGACTTGCACTAAGAGGCAGGAGGATGTGGAAGACATTCTAACCGCAACTGTTCCTTTTAGACCAGGCCTGGGCAAACGTTACATGGCCCGGGCTACATTGTGCTGGCTGCCAGCGTGAAATACGTCCTGACATCACATCATGTGACGTCATGTTGCCATGGAGATGCGATGCAGGACATCCGTGAGGGAAGCGAGTTTCAAATCCCCCGGTGCCCGCTCGCAACTCTGGTAGGTAGGGAGCGGGGTAGAAGGGGAATCCGGAGGGCCGGAGAAGCAGTGCACGCGGGCCGTAGTTTGCCCAGCGCGGTTTTAGACGTTAGGCACTTTGGCGCACAATATTACCTAATATCTTCTCCATCTTCTCTCTTCTTTCAAAACACTAACCTCCCTCTGATCAGGCCTAACACTGACCTTCAGTAAAATTGCTGTGCGCTACCATTGCCTCTTTTTAAAGCATTTAAAATTGCCAAGATTAATAACATGAAGCTGATCTTGACTAGATTGATGCAAAAGTTTAGTTTAGTATTGAGTGATCAACAAGACCCGGTATTATCATGGATACCTGCATACAAATACCCAACACTTTCTGCTGGAAGTGCCACATTCATCCATGCCATGCACTGATGAGGATCAACCAATACGAAGCAGGCTGTATGCATGTTGGATTATTGTTGCTCTGTATAATTAACAAGCCGACACACATCATCATTGCATTCCAGCGGTTCTGGAGGTGTGGCTAGCTTACAGGGACAACAAAGGGATGGTTTGCATATTCAGCAGTGATACATTGTGGGAGGCATCATATGTATCACTTCAAACTGAATTATCGCAAATACCTTCTGTTTTAAGAAAGCAAACTTTTGTTTTGCTGGAAGTGCAGAATTCTAAAATGTTGCACTTATCTCTCAAGAAGAGTACAGAATAAATGTGCACCAAAAATAAACACTTTGCAACAAACGTTTTTTTTCCTATAGTCCACTGAAGTGAAAATAAACTTATGATATAATGAATTGGACGTGTAGTACTGATAAGAAATAGAACATTAGTAGTACAGATAGGAGTCTCTTATTGTTTCCAGTACAGGAAGTTAAGAAACTTCACTTGTTGTCTATGCAAACGAGCTTCTCTGAGCTCTCCAGTATTTTAGCACTTATACATGGAAAAAAAAATGAAAGACAATCTCATAAAAGGTAACTGCAGAGAAGTTCAAAGGGTCATTAGCTCTGCTCTGTTTCATAGTTTAAAATGCAGAGTGTAATGTGTAAACTGCAAATATTAGAGAATGATGCAATGGTATAAAAAAAAAGCTATAAAACTGAAAATAAAAATATGAGACTCTTTTCTTTGCTACGAATGTTCACACTTCACATACAATTAATTATATCACACGTTTTTGTTGTTTTTTTTCACTTCAGTGTCAAAACAAAAATGAACTTTAAGTGGAATATAACCCAGTATTTCTTCTTAGCTCTAAAAGATTATTTACAGCAGATCATATACTAACACACTGTTTTTTGTTTTTTTTTTTATAGTAAAACAGCATTTAAAGGGTTACATCACAGGACTGACTTTTTCTCCTGCAGGGGCTGCAGCATCCGCACTGGTGATTAGCTTATATTCTGTACACATTCTTTACTTAATACAATTAAGTAAACATTCTATGGCTGTGCAGAAACTTATGCTAATGAGTCCTGGAGTGAAACACAGGTCAAAAATCACTGATGGCTGCATTTAAAACAGAATTAAAACAGTTATGAATAAAATGCACCAGCAGCTTTCAAAGTAAATAAACTGAACTTTGGGAAGTTATAATTTATAAATGAATTATAATACTTGTGCACAAAAGCAAATATGATAATTGTATGGGTTATAAAAAGTAGGAAAACACATTTTTGTTGAATATTTTGTCAGAGTTTTAAACCGCTTTAAGGCATTTGTATTTATTATGACTTTTGAACACATACAACAAAATTTAAATAGCTTCCATTTAGGATCCTTAGGAATATTCGACAGTCTTGAAGCGTTCTCTTGGGATGCAGAAAGCCGAGCTAGAAAACACAGGGATTTCACAAGCAGAGTCACTGGTCCGAGCATGGTTTAAAATAATTGGGTCATATAGGGATTAATAAGGGAGTGATAACCTTCATAAACCCGCTCATTAGCCTCAGCATGGCCTAACATGGTGGAAAAAAGTCCCACTGTTCTCCTCTTTACTGATCATCTCTCTGCTCTAACTTAAAGTGCAATGCTCCCTGGTTGGCGTAACTGCAGCATGACCAGAGTTATTCATATTGATCTAGCTGAAAACAGATCCATCACCCTCAACAACAGATCACAATGATATAATCTGCATGTGTATAGGGGAAACATATTTATATTATGGGGGCTCAGAGCAATTATAGACCTCATTCCCTAGCTCTGGTAAATGGTTTTTATTTTAGACCAGCTACACATGACTTCAAGCTGCATGCATATTAACATAGCGGCCTGCACTGTCATCCTTTACCATCATCGCTGTAAGTGTCCCCCTAGCCCAATTGAAAAAAAAAGATCTCTCTGCAGAATGTTTCTGTATGTAGAGTTCCAAAGCCAGTAGAAAGCGAATGTTTGGGCAACCTTGTTAATTGTCATGATCTTCCTGTCACTACAGTGCCTCTGCATATGTATAATGAATATGTGAGATAATAAATATATATATATATATATATATATATATATATATATATATATATATATATATATATATATATATATATATATATACTGGTCTTTGTACTGCTACCAGCTCACTGAAATTTTCATGTCTAGGAAGTGGAGGTATTTATGGCAAATAGATATGACCCTTGCTTTTCTAAATGCCTACATAGAATTAGGGTGACATGGAGAATTTTTTTTTTACAGAACCCATCATGTTCACTGTATGTTGCTGGAGCCTAGGAACAGTTAACTGTATGCTACTGAGGGGGGGGGTTCAGTGATTCAGGGGGTTGGGGGGCAGTGCCCCAGTGTTCCTTCGTGTAGCTCTGCCCATGTCTATCAGGACTCTTTGCTGCCAGCTTTATGTATCCTGATCTTGAAATCTGAGCCTGAAATCCAGATTTTAAACCCTGAAATTCCAATCTTGCAACCTGCTGAAGTCCTATATTTAAACTCTATCCTGTATCTGGACATCTGATCTTGTTTGACCTTGCCTTGAAGCTTGTAATCTATTTTGAACTTATCATCCATTACACAACTGTACCTTGGTGCATTCCTGGTCGCTGATTGCTTGCAGCCTGCTCCAACTCTTGCACTGCTAGCTACAGACTTGCCTGTGATCTCCATCTTCCCTTACCTAAATCTAGTTCGTGAACTTGCAGTTGCCCGTAGCAACTTAAACTGACTTAGAATTAGAGATGGCCCGAACCTCCGATTTAACCTCCTGCGAAAGTTGAGTTCGCGCAAACTTTCGCGAACTGCAATAGACTTCAGTGGGGAGTAGAACTTTGAAAACTATAAAAATGTATGCTGGCCACAAAAGTAATGGAAAAGATGTTTCAAGGGGTCTAACACCTGGAGGGGGGCATGGCGGAGTGGGATAGATGCCAAAAGTCAGCAGGAGCACAGCAGTGTTTTAAGGGTAGAAATCACATTGATTGCTAAATTACAGGCCTAAAGTGCTTTAAAACATCTTGCATGTGTATACATCAATCAGGGAGTGTAATTAGAGTACTTCTTCACACTGACACACCAAACTCACTGTGTAACGCACCGCAAACAGCTGTTTGTGTAGTGATGGCTGTGCTGGACTGGTGCGCACCATGGCCAGAGTGCAGGCCGTGGCGGTTTTCAAGCCCATATGTTCACCGAGCTGTGGAAGCTCAATGATTGAACAACAGTGACTGTCCAGCTGATCAAATTTGGTCTGTCCACAATGAAGCAATGACCTTATCTTTGGTGTGCCACCCCCCGAGACACTCAAATAGCCGGCGGTCATTGCTTCATTGTGATACGCAAGCCCCTTCACCGCAGCAAGGTAATGATCATGAAGGGGAATTGGCACATGTACATGCCTCTTGTTTTGTTGAAAAATTAGGCAGGCATGTATACGCACCAGAAAAATTTGTATAACAGCCGCTGCTAGCAGCGGCCTTAAAAATTCAGGAATCCGCCTGGAGTCCTGGACCGTGTTGGTGGTGGCGGAGAAGGCAAGCGGCCTGCAGGCAGAAATGCTGTGTGGGGAGCAACTTAGTCTTGGGGCAGGCAGTTAGTCACACGGTGTGCAGGCAGAGATGCTGTGTGTGGGGACTGACTTACCGTATATACTCGCAAGCAAGCCGACCCGCATATAAGCCGACCCTCCAACTTTTACCTGAAAAAACCAGGAAAAAAATGATTGACCCTCATATAAGCCAGGGGTAGGAAATACTGGCTGCGTGATTCCCCCCCCCCCCCAGTGTGTCCCAATATAGCTAGTATAGTGCCCAGTATGGGTAGGTAGTGCCCAGTATAGCTAGTATAGTGCCCAATATGGCTAGTATAGTGCCCAGTATAGCTAGTATAGTGCCCCAGTATAGCTAGTATAGTGCCCAGTATGGGTAGGAAGTGTACAGTATAGCTAGTATAGTGCCCAGTATGGGTAGGTAGTGCCCCATTGTAGCTAGTATAGTGCCCAGTATGGGTAGGTAGTGCCTCAGTATAGATAGTATAGTGCCCAGTATAGCTAGTATAGTGCCCCAGTATAGATAGGTAGTGCCCCAGCATAGCTAGTATAGTGCCCCAGTATAGGTAGGTAGTGCCCAGTATAGTGCCCCAGTATGGGTAAGTAGTACTCCCCCCCCCCCCCCATGGCCGCCGCTGCTATTACCTTAGCCGGTGCCGCTTGCTCTATTCCCCACTCCTGCTGTAACTAATTCACAGCAGCACGCCCCGCGGCTGCTGTAATGATGAGGCAGGAAGCAGGAGAGAGTGGCTTCCTGTAGCGGTGAGGTGTATCGCCGTTACTATGGGAACCGCTCTCTCTCTGCGGCTTCCTCATCATCATCATCACAGCAGCCGCCGTGGGGCATGCTGCTAGGAATTAGTTACAGCAGGAGAGGGGAATAGAGCAAGCGGCTCCGGCTAAGATAATAGCAGCGGCAGCCGCGGGGGGGGGGGGGGGGGGGGGAGGGGGGGCGGTGGCCGGAGGGGGCGCACACCACATGACTCACAAGCAAGCCGGCCCCCCAACTTTTTGGGGGTCAAAAATTTGGCTTGCTTGCGAGTATTTATTTGGCAGGCTTTCTCCTGTTTGAGCAGGCGAGAGAACATGAGCAGGGTTGAATACCATCGAGTCGGGCTATCACATATCAAGCGTCTCACCGGCAAGTTGTTTCTCCGCTGAATGTCCGCAAGGCATGCCATGGCCGTGTAAGACTACCTGAAATGCCCACACAACTCCCTGGCCTGCTTCAGGACAGCCTCTAAGCCTGGGTACTTTAACACAAATCTTTGAATGACTAGATTCAGCACGTGCCATGCTCTGTGTTGGAGATCTGTACATGTAAGATTCAGCCTTGCTGCCTTGTTGCCTGTGACATTACACTTCCCTCTGTGTGCTCATGTACATGCTCTGAGGCTGCCAGTGGACAGGCAAAGAGTGCAGTTATAAGGGGGCAGGAGTCAGGACTAACTGTGGCGGACCTACAATGATGCAGCCTGAAGCATCTGCTTCAGGCAGAAGATTACCAGTGAAATGGTTTCTGTAAATTTCTCACCAGTCCATGTGATGCATCCATGCTTCTCTGCAGCTTTTTTTTTTCCCTCTCTTTTCCTTTTTCCCTACAAGTCATACAGGGAAACAGGAAGTAGAGAGGAGTTGACTGCCAAGAAGCATGGATGCATTGGATGGACATGTGAGAGCTTTATAAAAACGCACCGTTGCACCAGCTCTGCAAGGGAGCACAGGAGGGGGGCCATGGAGAGGGAAGGTGGAATGATGTTGGCCCCCCTCCCCACTACCACCAGGTAGGAGTCACCCCTTCCAAGCCTTGCAAGTGGGGTGGCAGTGAGAAAAAAAAATTGTCTCCAGGTGGCAAGAAGTGTAGAATCAGCCCTGGAACTAGTGTTGGTGTTTACATTCAGATCATCCATATGTTCAATCTCAATGGCTCAAATTTGCCACTCCCCCCACCAGACCCCCCATGGCCCTCCAATCACAGCAGGGATCCTCTCCTCTATCTTTGTAGCGGCAGGCAGCCTATTGGCTGTCTGCCACCACATGCCACACAGGTAACCATTGCCATTGTATGTGGCCCTCGAGAGCTGAAATATGCACCATTGTAAGCACTAAGCAGTAAAAGAACAACAGTACAATTCCTTCCTATCGAGAGGATAACAGTGTTTCTGGTTGAAACAATGGCCTCAATTCACTAAGCTTATCTCCTGTCTTTAATATTTAATAACGTTTCTAGAGTGATCACCATGGTGATGAGGCATGTCATATTCAGGAAACATTTTACCTCAGGCAAACCCAAAGTTAACTCTTCTATCTTTAAGTTAACTCTTCAATCCTTAAAATAATTCCACAGTTAAAGACAGGCTGTTTATTAACTGCGTGTGAAAATAACTACAGAGGAGGTAAATTAACTACAGAGGAGGTAAATTAACTATAGATGAGGTAACTTAAGGAATGGAGGGATAAGATAACCCTCTCACTGTGTGGAGGTAAGTTTTCTCTTGCCTTATATCCAGCATGATCTTAGTGAATTGAGGCCATTGTTAGCTGAGGCCTGGATGCAGCAACCACCCCAGGAGACCCCCCTCCCCCTGCAAAATTAGCATGCAGCCCCATGTTATATTTACCAGCTTACTAATTACGTGACATGCATTCAAAGGTGTGCAGCATAGAGCTTGTGCCTATCAGGAAGATTAGAGGAGACCAGAAGCAGCACTGGGGCAGGTAAATATTAAACTGCTTCACTGTGCCACTCTGGATAAAAAGGGAGGAGTGGGGCCCATGGCCACTACAGTTACTCCACTTTGAGACAGTTCAATAAATGTTAAATCTTTTTAAAGGGGGACGGGACGGCACATGACTTAGACCATGTTGTCCATTTTGGCCCCTTGACATGATCGAGTTTCGAAACTAGACCAGCCATACAAAAATACATAATATTATGGTAAGACATTACACTATTAGTATAGGATTAGATTGTGAGCTCCTCTGAGGACAGTCAGTGACATGACTATGTACTCTGTACAGTGTTGCAGAAGATGTCACTGCTATATAAATACAGAATAATAATATGGCAGGACAACCTATAACTATGGTAGGGATTAGATTAAAGATCCTCTGAAGACAGTCAGTGAGTGACAAATTTATTTACTCTGTAAAGTGCTGCAGAAGATGTCAGTGCTATATAAATACATAATAATAATATGGTAGGACATTAGACTATGACTATGGTAGGATTATATTGCGAGTTCCCCTGAGGACAGTCAGTGACAAGACTATGTACTCTGTAAAGTGCTGCAGAAGGTGTCAGCAGCTATATAAATGCATAATGAAATTATGGTAACACATTACACTAAGACTATGGTAGGGATTAGATTGTGAGTTCCTCTGAGGACAGTCAGTGACACGACTATGTACTCTGTAAAGTGCTGCAGAATAGGTCACTGCTATATAATCATGCAATAAATAATGATTCTAATTCTTTAGGCTACAAGGCCACAAATTGCGAATATTATGAAGTGGTTGATAGATAGATACATAGTCTCTCTCTCCCCCACACACATGTTGTGCATTTATACCATTTTAAATGGACAGACGCTTATCTTTTTAGCAATGAACCGCTGTAATTAAAGGTGGGTATGTGAGCGAGTTCAGTCTCCAGCAACATGTCACATAGCCAGCCCCCGGTATTCCTTGGTGGTTTATCAAAGACTGCGCCTTTAATATGGAGATTACACTTATGTACTTGTCTGAACTTGAAAGGCATTTTCCTAATTTACTTATTAATGAGATGTAAATCTATTTGTACGGCACGTCACCAGGTTTAAGGAAAAAAAGGGGGGGGGGGATCTTAACCGTTTAACTAGCGATAAAGCCCAACGATTTAAATGAAAAATAATAAATTTGGCTTTTTGCATTCGTTCTGTTAAAAATTGATACGACCCATGTTAAATTTATTAATATTGCTTGCTGTCATTCAGTTTGCAGCCCTAACCGAAATGTGAGTTGACAGCGGCCGCATTAAAGATGTATGCCATTGTATTCAACAAAGATTAATGAAGCCCAGTAAAAATAGCTGTAAAAGGAGAAAGTGATCCGAATGTAAAATCAGTGCATTAAATGAAGCCTTGCATAGCATTTGTTAATATGCATGAGGAGGGAGTCGGCAAATGAAAATGTCTTCCCGCAAAGTTCATTTGGGAATGTTTCAATATTGTGTGAATATCAGCAAACTATTGAACAGCAGCTTAATCAAGCTGGAGGAGCCGGCATGTTTTCCATGAGAAAGCGCTCTACCCTTCATTAGAAGACACCTGGCCCCATCCAAGGGATGAAAAAAAAAATTAAGAAGGAGTCTATTCCCCCTGCGATATATAGAGTTTTTATTTTTCATTTTTTTTTTTTTTTGCAAAAGCAGACGATGGTTCTGAACAAAAGAGTTTCTATTTGTTCATCTTGTGTGCAGTCACAAATTCAGATGAAAATTAATTAAAGGACAACTGAAGTGAGAGTGCTAGGGAGGCTGCCATATTTATCTCCTTTTAAAGGGGAACTTCAGCCTAAACAAACATACTGCCATTAAGTTACATTAGTTATGTTAATTAGAATAGATAGGTAATATAATCTCTTACATACCCGGTTTTAAAAAAACATGCAAATGTTTGTGATTCATGGGGGCTGCCATCTTTGTCATGAGAGGCAGCCATCTTTTTGGTTGAAAGGAGGTGACAGGGAGCAGGAGACACAATTCCAACTGTCCTGTGTCCTGATTACCCCTCCCAGCTGCACACACTAGGCTTCAAATGTCAAATTCAAAATGTAAAAAAAAAAAAATTGCACCAAAACAGCAGAACGAGAACAACAACATCAGAAATCCCATCATGCTTTGCACAGCATTAGGGGAAAAATGCAAGGGCAGTTTTTTTCTGTGCAGCTAAAAATGAGGCTTGTATAAGAGAAAAAAAATTCTGATGCTGTGAAACAGGTAAAGAAACACCAGGCCTTTCCAGTGCTGCTGAGTCAATTTTTAGTCTGGAGGTTCACTTTAAGCAATACCAGTTGCCTGGTTGTCCTGCTGATCCTCTCCCTTTAAAGAGACTCTGTAACAAAATGTTCAGCCTTATTTCTTGTATCCTATAAGTTCCTATACCTGTTCTAATGTGGTCTGTCTTACTGCAGCCTTTACTAGTTGCACAGTGGCTGTATTATCTCTGTTATATAATCTAATCTTCTTTCCTTTGATGGCTTTGTCAGCTGAGGCAAATATGTGCTGCTCTACTGTGATAGGAAGAAGCTATACACACCCTCTCCAAGCCCCCTGCAGGCTCTGTATGAGTAACAGACTGAGCTCCTCTCAGCCTATCAGAAGCTGGTAACAGCCATGTCTTTTGTTTGTAAACACTGCCTAAAACTGGCAATTACAAGCCAGGATCGCAGCAGAGAGTGACAGAAACAGCACAGAGGGGCCCAGGAGAACATAATGAATAGAATGGTATGCTTTTTATTGTAAGAATTTTACAGTATAGATTCTCTTTAATAGCCATAGGCGCAGAACAAGTATATGCAGATCAGGTGTGTCTGCCATTACTGTCAGATCTGACAAGATTAGCTGCATGCTTGTTTCTGGTGTTATTCAGACACGACGGCAGCCAAATAGATCAGCAGGACTGCCAGGCAACCGGTATTGTGTAAAAGGAAATAAATATGGCAGCCTCCATAACCCTATTGCTTCAGTTGTCCTTTAAGGGTGCCTGTTGGGGGGGGGGGCTCAACAGCAAGGGGGCCCAGAGCTGTGGGGGGCCCCAACTACTAACCTTTCCTTCCTCCGATACAGGAAACTGTTCTTCAGATCAGGTGTTTGTGGCTACACTTGTTATGGGAGTGAAGATCATGATGACCACACTTGTTTTATGACCCTTGTGAGATGGGCCCCCAGGGTGTGAGGGGCACCAAGGGGAGGCAAGGGAAGGGGTGTGAGCATTGGGGGGCCATCAAAGTTTTGCTGCGGGGACCCATGAATTGTAGTTATGGCATTGGGGTCCATTTACTCAGTTTAATCATAATGATCGAATCTGGCAGGGATCGATGCCACAACATGGCCACCCAATCAATTCGCTCTACTGCCTGTCAAAATCGATCAAGACTCAAGGGTATTGATTGAGCATGCTGGAAAATCTCAGTCGCAGGGGGTTGATCGGATGTTCCCCAAGTGTATTTGTCCCTCTGCTTCCCTGGTCCATGGAGAGTGTTGCAAGGCTCACCTGTCACTCTGGCACAAATACTCACCTTCCCCAGTGTCCATCATCTTTTTGAATTGTCACTGTAAGCGTCTGTATTATGGCAGGGCTGGATTTACACTCTTTACCGCCCAAGGCCACTGTCAGCAGCAGCCCCCCTTCAGTATACATAGCCAGATGTCCCTTCCCCTCCTCCAATTTAGGTGTCCACATGATCCTCCCCCCTCCCTCCAGCATAAGTAGTCCGTTGACCCTTCCCACTATTATAGACAGCCAGATGACCCTCCCCCTCCCCACACCTCAAGTATAAGTAGCCAGATAACACCCCCCTCCCCTCCTCCAGTTTAGAAAGCCTGATGATCCCTCCCCCCCTTCCCTCTAGTATAATAAGCCAGATAACGCTCCCCCCTTCCGTAAAGTTAGCCTGATTATCCCCCTTCCTCCAGTATATGTAGCCAGGTGACCCTTTCCCCCTTCTCTAGTATAGCCTGCTGCCCACCCACCCCTTGATCCTGTGGTACCGTAGGCCATGGCCTATGTGGCCTAGGCTTAAATCCGGTCCTGTATTATGGGACTCCGGTGCATGTACTGACGTCACTACATGTATCGGTGTCCCGTGGTACAAAATTCAAAAATATGCTGGACACCAAACAGAGCCGGGACAAGGTCCTGCAGCACCCAAGGCTGAGACACCAAAGTGTGACCCACCATCCCTCCCACCCCAGCCGTCACACACTGATTGTTGCTAGACTAAGAGGCACCCTACGGCCCCCAACATCTTAATCTCGTTATCTGGCTTGCAGTCCCTGCCATTTATCCCTTTCTCTAATTTCTCTTTGTGTCAAATACAATAGGGGAACGATAGCTGAGTGAGTTGTGCACCCCCTCCTACACTGTGCTCTGAGGCTGGAGCCTCGCTTGCCTCTGCCTCGGCCCAGCACTGACACCAAAAGGAGGCAAGGCCTGGCCTGCATGTGATGTGAGTCATTTACACTCAACACAAAAGGTTCAGGGAGGGTGGAGGAAAAATAAAAATCAATTTCCACTTACCTGGGGCTTCCTCCAGCCCGTGGCAGGCAGGAGGTGCCCTCGCCGCCGCTCCGCAGGCTCCCGGTGGTCTCCGGTGGCCGCAGTACAGCCCGGCGGACGTCCGATGACGTCAGAGCGCCGGCGTGGGACGCAGAAGTACCAGGACTTGGAGTGCAGAAGAGCCCGACCTGGCAGCCGGCCTGGCCAGGTCGGGTCGGCCACCGGAGACCACCGGGAGCCTGCGGAGCGGCGCGAGGGCACCTCCTGCCTGCCACGGACTGGAGGAAGCCCCAGGTAAGTGGAAATTGATTTTTATTTTTCCTCCACCCTCCCTGAACCTTCCCTTTAAGGGAAGAGGGAAACATATATATTGGAAGGCGGGGGGGGGGGGGGGGGCAGGTGACAATGCTAGAACAATTTCATGCTGAAATCTGTGTATGGGCATGCAATAGATCTCTCTCTGAGAGGCATGTATCTGATGGTCGATCTGGTGGCAGATCGACAGTGGTATGGTCACTGTAGAGAGTGTGGTTCCATGAAACACTAAGAAAGGATATGGTAGCTTGTACGCAAATAAACTCAAGAGATAATTCATTGTATGTGTAGTAGTAATAGTATATGGTATAACTGTCCTGCGATTTGATTTTCAATGAAAGGGGTTACATTTTGAGTGTGAAGTGTGCACAGCAGCAGGCATGTCAGTGTGTTGTAAAACCTGCTTCATTCAGCTTCAAAATATCACAATTAGTTTTGAGCTGGAGAGCACAGTCTTGCCATCAGCATTGTTTGCAAAGCCAGATAAAAGTGTTTTGTTATGGTCTAGGCCGAACTCCAATAATTGTTTGACTGGCTCATTTGCATGGATAAAACTACTGATTTTTTAATCACTTAAAGTGAACCTCCAGACTAAAAATCAACTCCGCAGCACTGGCAAGGCCTGGTGTTTCTTTAACAGTTTCACAGCATCAGAACTTTGTTTCTCTTATACAAGCCTCATTTTTAGCTGCACAGAAGAAAACTGCCCGGGCTTTTTTCCCCTGATTCTGTGCAAAGCATGATGGGATTTCTGATGTTGTTCTCATTCTGCTGTTTTGGTGCAATTTTTTTTCTTTACATTTTGAATTTGACATTTGAAGCCTAGTGTGTGCAGCTGGGAGGGGTTATCAGGACACAGGACAGTTGGAACTGTGTCTCCTGGTCCCTGTCACCTCCTTTCAAACAAAAAGATGGCAGCCCCCATGAATCACAAACATTTGCCTGTTCTTTTGAAACGGGGTGGGTAAAAAAATTATATTACCCATCTATTCTAATTAACATAACTAATGTAACTTAATGACAGTATGTTTGTTTAGGCTGAAGTTCCCCTTTAAAATAAAAATGATATACAAGTTATTAGGACTAGTACTAAATATACCCATGTTTATTTTATAATGTCGCATGTCAGTTTATGTACACTTTACCATCTTTGTCAAGGTCACCATCAAAATTCATAAAAAAAAAAAAAAGTATCAGCCCCATACACGGCACATTTTAGAACCCCTCTGGGGGCTTATAAGGAAGAATTCTGGATTTTTCTCCTTGACCGCCCGGGACAAGAGAACTACATGCTCAATTTACAGGGCCTTCTGGAGTCCTGCTCATTACTTTTGCCATCACCTAATCCTGAAAACCTGCTCTCTCTCTGAATAGTTATACAAGCAGGCATAAGAACAGCAGTTCAAGTAAGGTCCGTTCTTCCTCCCTTCCCCCCTGCAGAGTAAGAGTAGCGGAGCTGTGTGCAAATATTTGCCTGCTTCCGTTGCAACAGGTCTCCTATTCCTCCCATCAGTTCTATGCTGCCCTCCTGTGGCTCCTGATCACATGACATGCATCAAGAGCAAGCATATGGCTGCCGGGTGAAAGAGGTGACCCAAATCAATGTAAGGTGGTAAATATTTTCTCAATAGCTCCACTGCGCTTACTCTGCCAAGAGGGACTTGGGGGGGGGGGATCCAGGGTGGGTTTGACTGACTACTTTGAGCGTGTGTGTGTGTGGGAGGTTGCTGCAGGGGTCCTTGTGTTCGCTAAGGGGCCCGGAGGGGTATTATTACACTCGTGTATATATGATTTAGAAAATAAACCCTTTATTCAGAGTTGTGCTTTAACTTCCACTCATGCTGTCATTTGAGTGGATTTATCACCAGGAAATCCAGCGGAGTTTTAGTCCGTTGTCAGCATTAGCAATATTTTACCATTTCCATTTCACACCACTTCTCTTTCATTTTCACAGCCCTGATTCTTTCTAATGTTTCATTACAATCCCTTCCTGCCTACGTGAGCTGAGCAACCTGGTATACATAACTGTTACATTTCTCCATGTCATTATAGGGCAGCAGGGGGGCGAAGGGAAGTGTGAATTCTTTTACTTCCTCTAAGAGAAATTCTCACCTTTTGCCATTTCAGAGCTGAGTGGCGCCGCATTCGAAGATTTGACGCGTCGACGGGAGGCCTGGTGTAAGAGAGACAAAACAATATTAGAGGGTGTCACCTGCCATAAGTGGTGCCAATATATGGATGACAAATAGAGGAAGACGCCACGCTGAGCGACAGGAATGAGATCCGCACCTTGCCTCATCGCCGCCACATCAACTCTTCATCACTCCGGGCTTTATTATACTGTAATTTTATTTTAATCACCATTATAGCCCAATCAGTGATAGATTAGCAGCTGAAAAACTACTAAAAGTACTAGGATTTTACTTCATGAATAAGACCGAGATAAAAATTGAGCCAACGGTTTTGCTATGAAGGTGGTAAGTGCAGAATTAATTAGGCAATTTGTATGGGACACCAGTGAGTTTAACCCTTTCAGTCCCAGCGGTCTTTGGCCAGTTAACCACTTGAAGTCCTGGGCTTAAACCCCCCTAGCGACCAGGCCAATTTTTACAACATAGGCCACTGCAGCTTTAAAGTGAACCTCCGGACTAAAAATCGACTCAGCAGAACTGAAAAGGCTTGGTGTTTCTTTAACAGTTTCACAGCATCAGAACTTTGTTTCTCTTATAGAAGCCTCATTTTTAGCTGCACAGAAGAAAACTGTCCGGGCATTTTTCCCCTGATGCTGTGCAAAGCATGATGGGATTTCTGATGTTGTTGCTCTCGTTCTGCTGTTTTGGTGCAATTTTGTTTTTTCACATTTTGAATTAGAGATTTGAAGCCTAGCGCGCGCAACTGGGAGGGGTTATCAGGACACAGGACAGTTGGAATTGTGTCTCATGCTCCCTGTCACCTCCTTTCAACCAAAAAGATGGCTGCCCCCATGACAAAGATGGCAGCCCCCATGAATCACAAACATTTGCCAGTTCTTTTAAAACAGGGTGGGTAAAAGATTATATTACCTATCTATTCTAATTAACATAACTAATGTAACTTAATGACAGTATGTTTGTTTAGGTTGAGGTTCCCCTTTAAGGCCTCACTGCAGGGCCGTACAACTCAGCACCCAAGTGATTTCCCCCCTCCCCCTTTTCTGCCCACCAACAGAGCTCTCTGTTTGTGGGCTCTGATCGCTCCCAGAACGTTTATTTTTTTTAATGAATATTTTTTTTTTATTTTTTAAAATAAATTTTACTATGTTTTTCGATCGGCTGTCATAGACTTCAGCCTATAAAACAACAACCTCCAAACAGGGTGTAGATTTCAATTAGCGTCATCCAAAACAGGTTAAAGAGAAACTTTACCGAAAAATAGTAGCTTGGAAAACATAAATCGATACATTGCAAAGTGAGAAGTTAAATAGAAGAGGAGAGATCACAAAATTATTAATATTCGCCATGTAATGCACCACTTAAGGACCACAGGCTTACACCCCCTAGTGACCCGGCTATTTTTTACAATTCAGCACTCTGTAGCTTTAACAGCTCGTTGCAGAGCCAAACAACTCAGCACACAAATGAATGTTTCCTCTTTTTGTTGCCACCAACAGTGCTTTCTGTTGGTAGCATCCAATCGCTGCGGCAGGCTTTTTTTTAATTTGTTCATTTATTTTAAATAAAACATTTTTTATTATATAAATTATATAAATAATGGCACCAACTGCCATTATTTATAACCACACCCCCAACAATGAGGGTTTATTTAATATATATACATATGCATAGAGAAAGATACTGATTGCTTGGCTATCGGAAACAGCTGTTATTTCCCACAATGCAACAAGGTTCGCACAAAGGAAACGATCATGACATCACACTGTGGGAGGGGTTTCACCACAATATCAACCATACGAATGTCCCTGATCAGGGGCCTAACTACAAATCGTGGGGCCTCCCAGCAAAACCTTCCAAAAAAAAAGTTGGAAATTAACCCTCCTGGCGGTCTATTAAAAACCACCAGGGGACAGCGCAGCAGTTTTTTTTTTTTTAAACATGTAGCTAGCCTAGCGCTAGCTACATGATAGCCGCTGTGCAGCGGCATCCTCCTACCCTCTTCGATCACCTCCGGCGATCAAGCCCATCCGGAAATCCCGTTCTGAACGGGATTTCCATTAGGGCTTCCCCCATCGCCATGGCGATGGGAGGGATGACGTCATCGACGTCGTGACGTCAAAGGGAATCCCGATCCACCCCTCAGTGCTGCCTGCCACTGATTGGCCAGGCAGCGTATGGGGTCTGGGGAGGGGGGTAGGCATGGCGGGTAGCAGCGAATTGGCGCGGAGCAGCGGCGATCGGTGTGCACACTCAGCTAGCAAAGTGCTAGCTGTGTGTAGCAAAAGAAAAAAAATATGCAAATCGGCCCAGCAGGGCCTGAGAAATCCTCCTGCGTGGCTTACCCCGAACTACGTTAAAGAGAACCCGAGGTGGGTTTGAAGAATGTTATCTGCATACAGAGGCTGGATCTGCCTATACAGCCCAGCCTCTGTCGCTATCCCAACCTCCCCTAAGGTCCCCCTGCACTCTGCAATCCCTCAAATCACAGCCTTGCTGTCCACACACAGCGTGTCACAGGGGGCTGTGTTTTTCTCTATAGTGTCAGTCTGCTGCTCTCCCCACCTCCTGCAAAACTCTGGTCCCCGCCTGCCTCCCTTCCCTCCCCGCTGATTAGAGGGAAGGGAGGGGGGCAGGGACCGGAGCTCTGCAGGAGGCGGGGGAGCAGCCGAGACTGACACTACAGATGTAAACATAGCATGCACAGCTCGGCTGTGATCTATGTCTGATTGCAGAGTGCAGGGGGACATTAGGGGGGTTTGGGATAGCGACAGAGGCTGGGCTGTATAGGCAGATCCAGCCTCTGTATGTAGATAACATTCTTCAAACACACCTCGGGTTATCTTTAAGAAAGCTATGGAAGTGCCCAAGAAGAACTAAGTGTGATGAAGGCTTGTAAGTAGTCCTCACTTACCCACACAAAAATATAGACAGCTGAATTGGCCATGGCCACAAAGGAAGTTCTTTCAACACCAATAATGCCTTTTGTGGCCAACCTGGCTTTTCACGGAGGTAAATGATCTCTGCTCATATTCCTTTGCTGCACTTGCCACTTCTGATGCACCTCCATAGTTTTGTCTCATCCAAGTGTTCAAGTTTATTCAACATCATTTATGCCAGTGGCCATTGTCCAACAGTTTTTTCTTATTTTACTAGAGAGTGACCAAATGGTGAACAGAGGCGCCAACAGGATAAAAACTACTAAAACTTTAAAATTGCTAGGGAGTCAGTTGTGGACTTACCTCCCCGAAGCAGATATGAAACTGTCAGTTTTCAGAAATAAAATTTATTGACATACTCCAGAAAAAAAAGCTGCAACGCGTTTCATGGGTATATTCCCGCTGCCTTAGGCAATAACACAAAATGAAGCGGAAATATACCCATGAAACGCATTGCAGCTTTTTTTCTGGAGTATGTCAATAAAATTTATTTCTGAAAACTGACAGTTTCATATCTGCTTCAGGGAGGTAAGTCCACCACTGACTCCCTAGCAATTTTAAAGTTTTAGTAGTTTTTATCCTGTTGGTGCCTCTGTTCACCATTTGCGATATCTGTGTCCACCCCTGGTGGAGGGGTGATCTATATACCCCCTTCTTTCCGATCTACAGAGAGCGGCTTCTTAATCCTGAGTGGGGACAGGTCTAAATCTCCCCACCTGCTGTTACAGTGGTTACTTACTTGGGTAACCCTGGTTTGTGAGTATCATTTTACTTACCTACATCTCTTCATTTTCCAAAACATACTACACTATACTGGGCTCTTGGTGTTTTCTTCTTTTTTGACCAACAAAGGGAAGCACACTAAGAATCTTGACCTGAGTGGGGAGAGGCTAACATTTCCCATTAGCAGTGCAAGAGTTGCTAGTCAGGCAACAAACTTTGAACTTAGAACACCATCGACATGCCAAACGAAGATTTTTCAATAGCTTTGTTAGTGGATGCTGGTTGTCTCCTTGTAGGCAGCTCCCCTTTAAGGGGTCTCTGAAGGCATTTTTACTCCTGAAAGGTTGGAAAGTTTTTTTTAGAAAAATTATGAAGTGTCAACGCAACCAGATGTCACATCTTTTCACTGCCATAAAAGACCACCTATTTTTAGGGGTCCCATACAAGTTAAAGTTCAGGATCCCGACCCCAAATGCCCAATACTAGCGTACTTCTTGTAACTTGCCCCCATTGCAGTCATGTCTGAATTACAGCAAAGTTGAGGAAAATACTTCAAAAATCTCTGGCGAAAAGGACAACTACGAGTAAAACTCTCAAACCATTGTTTTTACCAAGCGATATTCAACTGTGAGGTCTCCATAAGAAATCTTGGTTGAATTCCAAATTAGGCATTTGTTGAATTCTACAGAAGAATGCTGGGGGTTAAAGGACGACCTACATATAACACGTTAATGATGAAAATAGATTATTTCTATAGCCGAGCTTCCCAATGACTGACAATGTCTGCTGACAAGTAGTGACTGACAGTAGGGGTCTCCAAAGTCCTCATGATAGTCCAAGATCAGAATGGCTGTCTAACAGTGATCTGGCCATTATCCATACGATGCACAGAGGGAGTGATTACTCAAAGCCTCTGAAGAGTTACTCAAGAAAATCAGAGTATCCATATTCCCATCCAAGAACCACCGCGAGTCAACTTCATCAATAAAATTAAAAAGAGACAAACACAATAGAGATCACTTCCAAGGATTCTTAGAAAGACAGTTTGTGTCCAAACACACCAAGCCTATTAATAGAAGTTTCAACACTAGTTTCTATGTGGTCAATAACTGTTATACTGACCTCTCAAAACTAAACTCTCTGGTTGAACTTGATGGACGTATGTCTTTTTTCCAACCCAAATAACTATGTAAACGATATAACGGGAAACCAATTTCCTGCCAAGTATGTCTGTGGCTGTCTCCGTTACATAGGATTATGTTAGCAATTCAGATTAAGAATTCAAATTAAATAGGTGCCAAAACTATGCCTATATAAAGAGGATGGCCTACAAAGTCTATCGCTCGAACAAAAAAAATCTACTTAAAGGACCACTGTCGTGAAAATCTTAAAATTTAAGATACACATACAAATAGAAAGTGCTTTCTTCCAGAGTAAAACGAGTGATAAATTACTTTTTTCCTATGTTGCCATCACAGCAAGTAGTAGAAATCTAACATTACCTACAGGTTTGGGGGCTGGTCCATCTCTCCATAGGGGATTCTCAGCATGGTCTTTATTCTTTATAAAGACACTCCCTGAAAAAGATTTATATAAAAATGCTGGCCAGCCTCCCTGATCATTGCACATTTTGTGGCACTTGGATGGACTAACTGCCATTCACGAAGTGCTTTTGAAAATTGAGAAAACCCTGAGAATCCCCCTTGAGGAGATGGGCTTGTCAAAAACCTGTCGGTTCTGTCAGATTTATACTGCCCACTGTAAGTGACTGCAACATAGGAGAAAAGTAATTTATGGCTCATTTTACTCTGGAAAAAAATGTACTTCTTATTTGTATATGCTTACATATACTTTAAATGTATAAAGACACTCCCTGAAAGATTTACACAAAGATGCTGGCCAGCCTCCCTGCTTGCTGCCCACTTTTTTGGCAGTTAGACGGAGCAACTGCCATTCACTAAGTGCTTTTAAAAAATCAAGAAAATTCTGAGAACCCCCCATGAGAAGATGGGCTAGTCCAAAATCTGTCGGTAATGTCAGATTTCTAATACTTACTGTAAGTGACAGCAACATAGGAGAAAAGTTACCCATTTTACTCTGGAAGAAACGTACTTATTTGTATATGTTTACATCTATTTAAAATTGTAAGATTTTTGCGACAGAGGTCCTTTAAGGGCTTGTGTCATTGCACGCGGCTGATTGCCTCTCTAGCTATTCCGGTACCCGGCGTCATACGGAGACAAGGTCAGCGGTGCCAGGGACAATGTCATGCTCTCCTGCATGCAATTGGGTGTTATTAAACAGGTATATAAGTCAGTCAGGAAACAGATTTCATTATGCCAGGCAGATGGCGCAGGGAAGGCTGGTCCCTTGCGGGGGCGGCTGGATCATCGTCAATGCAGACACTAATTTTCTCCTTAATAGGAGCTGGTATGTAGGATGTATGGTGTACCTGGGAGACAAGGCTACGGCAGACAAGACCCACACAAGTCTATGGATGTACACTTATCTGTCACTCCTAGGAACAGGAGAAACATATTGCCACCTTACTGCTCACAGGGAAAATATACTGCTTGTGCTTCCTGGTCAATTTGCTTTCATCAGTTTTTGTTAGGTTGCAATCTGGATGCCTTTCTACTATTTTGTTTGTTTTTTGTTTTTTTTCCTTTCTACAAATATTTAAAGGACAACTGAAGCGAGGGGGATAGGGAAGCTGCCATATTTATTTCCTTAAATGGACCTGAACTTTTGCACACAGTACAGAAGGAAAACAGAGAAATGTCCCCTGTGTGTATTTAAAGAGTTTAACCTGTTTAATTCCCCCTCATTTGTGTCTAATCACAAGTTGTAATTTGATCTCTCCCCTGTGTCACATGACTGCCAGGCAGAGAAGGCAGATAAGCTTATTTGAAAGCACAGGATGTTAACAATGTGTCTGTTTCCATGGAAACAGGAAGTAGAAACAGTGCAGATTTTAGGATTTGTATGAGCTGTAACAAAGAAATGTGCTTTGTTTAACCTCTAGCCGACAGCTGCACGCCATGACGCCAATTGATGTGGATGCGGCGGCAGCAGCCCCAGGATGCCCAACACCTATTGGTGTGAAGTCCTGGGGGCAGAGATTGCAAGAGATCGCAGGCGCATCCCGGCTTCAATGACGGAGCTCCGTTCCATCATCAGCCTCCCAGCGGCGTGACACGGCTGACCCCCTGGGAGACAGGAGAGCGATCAGCTCTCATAGGCTGATGCCTATGACAGCCGATCATGTTGATTGGGAGAGTTAGGGATAAAAGAAATGATAAAAAATTATAAAAGAAATAGGCATACTGATTAAAAAGAAAAAAAAAAAAACTAAATATGCAAAAAATAAACATTGGGCACAAGCTCTGTTGGTGGGCAGAAAAGGGGAGAATCACTTATGTGCTCAGTTGTACGGCCCTGCAGCAAGCCCTTAAAGCTGCAGTGGCCTAATTTCTAAAAAATAGCCCGGTCACTAGGGGGGTGTAAGCCTACGGCCCTTAAGTAGTTAAAGGTTATTATGCTGTGGCACATCTTTTAAAGCAGAGAGGACGTTCGGAGTTCAGGTCCACTTTAAGCAATACCAGTTGCGCCTGGCAGCCCTGCTGATCTATTTGGCTGCAGTAGTGTCTGAATAACACCAGAAACAAGCATACAGCTAGTCTTGTCAAATCTGACAATATTTTCTGCTTGCTTGTTCAGGCCTATGTCTAAAAGAACTTGAGGCAGAGGACTAGCAGGACAGCCAGGCAACTGGTATTGCTTAAAAGGAAATAAATATGGCAGCCTCCATTCCCTCTCACTTCAAGTGCTCTTTAACCCAGGGTGCATCTGTGGCCCTCACATTGTAAAAGCATGACTGGGTTTTGCAATAGAAAAAAAGCTTGGTACCTCTTACCTGCCTGAAGACTCTCTCTAGGGCTGTATTCACATGCACTAGTCTGATCCTTTAGTTTGGATGATAAAATCCATTGAAAGGCTGTAGCATGTTATGCCTAGGACCCAAGGGAGACAGGGAAGACAAGCCACGCCCCATTACATCACTGGCATGCTCTAAGCCCTTTATAAGGGAACTGCCAGTGGGAGTTGGTTCAGATGCTTCAGGCCACGCTGGCCGTCACCATGTTTCTACATCATTGATGTGTTGTATTTAAGTGTATTTGTGTGCACTACCACTTTTGAGGGACATCTTTCCTCCCTAGCACCCTTGACAAAGCCTCCTCTGGAGGAGAAACATGTAGGGCACTTAGTAGTGTTTATTTTATTTAAGTAGATTTTGTATGAATGGTGTGATGCCTGTATTTACCAGGCCAGACTAGATCTTCCTTCCCAGCTTTTGTAGATGTAGCCTCTTTTTCATGAACTTTTAATCAATTTAATTAAAAGTTACATTTTAACAAATTTGTTCCCCTACTGAAGAACTGTATAGAAAAGTGTGTGGTTAAAATGTAAAATACATACATATAAAATGTTCATTTCTCCCACCATAAAAAAACACTTTAAATTACCTTTACCCTTTATTGCTGTCACTTACACTAGGTAGTAAAAAGCTGACAGACCTGCTCTCCCACAGCTGCCCTAGCTGTGTAGTTGAGAGACGCAAACTAGGAGCGGTTCCAATGTAAAGATTTGGTGATTTCACAGATGATGCAATAAACCACACTTGGTACAGGATGGTATGGTGCCCGTGCTTTTCTCTTTTACATGAAAAAGATTTAAGACTAGTCCATCTCCTCATGGAGGATTCTAAGTATTACCTTTATTCTTTACAAAACATTTCCTGCTAAGGATCTATAGAAAGATATCAACCAGCTTGCCTACTCATTTGCTGAGTTGGACTGAACAACTGCAGTTCAGGAGGTGCTTTTGTAAATAAACTGAGAATACCTCATGTCATTAAGAGATGGAATAGTCCAAAACCTGGCAGTTCTATCAGATTTTTCACTACCTACTTGAAGTGACAGTTAGAGATGGCCCGAACAGTTCCTGGCGAACATCAGCTGTTTGCGGCAGGTAGCGAACAGATAGGGCGGTTCACTCCACCCTCTATACCTCGTCATTTGGCTAAACTTTGACCTCCTACATCACAGTCAGCAGACACATGGTAGCCAATCAGGCTGCAGTCACCCATGGACCTTCACCCCCCCCCTCCCCTATAAAAATGCAGCAGCGCTGACCATGTTCTCAGTCTGGTGCTGCTGCTGTAGTGAGTGGAAGGGAGAGACATTGCTGCAGAGGTGTGTGTGTGTGTGTGTGTGTGTGTGTGTGTGTGTGTGTGTGTGTGTGTGTGTGTGTGTGTGTGTGTGTGTGTGTGGTGTGTGGTGTGTGGTGTGTGGTGTGTGGAGTGTGTGTGTGTGTGTGTGTGTGTGTGTGTGTGTGTGTGTGTGTGTGTGTGTGTGTGTGTGTGTGTAGTGTGTGTGTAGTGTGTGTGTAGTGTGTGTGTGTAGTGTGTGTGTGTGTAGTGTGTGTGTGTGTGTGTGTGTGTGTGTGTGTGTAGGCCGGCCACAGTCATTTATGGGCTGTGCAGTTCTACTATACCCTTCTATCTATGTTGCAAGCAAGCCAACACACTGTCTATCATAAGCTGTGCTTAGCTTGCTACTGTATCTGTAATTGATATCTGTCTGTGTGGGTTACACTCTGCATATAGGCCACAGACATTTCTAGGCTGTGTAGTTCTACTATACGCTTCTATCTATATTGCAAGCAAGCCAGCACACTGTCTATCATAAGCTGTGCTTAGCTTGCTACTGTATCTGTTATTGGTACCTGTCTGTGTGGGTTCCACACACTGCATACAGTCCAGTCAGTTGCTGGGCTTTGTAGTTCTACTATACTCTTCTTATACTATTGCAAGCAAGCCAGCACACTGTCCATCATAAGCTGTGCCAAGAGGACTGACATTTTATGTACTGGGAGTGTCAACTAATGACAACCCTTTGCAGCTGTGAAACAGTGAGTTTGGTCTGTCATTGGGAAAAAACCCTTAGCAGTTAAGGTGGTCTGAGACTCATTAGCTGTTCTGAGCTGTTTATGTGCTTGAAGCAAAGAGCTTCACAGAGTTTTCACTTGTTGCACTGTGTTTACACACATGTATCAACATTGGGATGCAAACAAAGATACTGTTATCTCCAGTTTGGATGCGGATTTGAAGCTGAATAGCAGGAAAAAGTGCTTTGTTTGACCATTTCAGTGATGTTCTGCAAAAAAAAAAAAATCTAGGATACTAGCTTTCAAGCAGTGAGGAATCTTTTAGAGCAAAGTGGAAATGCTGACTTTCAGACCACTTTTGGCTAATTTTACACTTTTTTTGTGACTTTGGCCCTTTAAACAGTTGAGGATTTATTTTTTGTTTGAGAGAGGTGGGTGCTTTCATTCATTAGCCACTGCCAAAATGGTAACTAACATACATTCAAATGTAATCTTACGTGGTTAAAAAAAAAAATATGATCTATATATATATATATATATATATATATATATATATATATATATATATATATATATATATATATATATATATATATATATTCTATTTTGAACATAAAAACAATACAAACAAAAAAGAAAACTGCATATGTCCTTCACAACAAAAAACACTACATACTGTTACTGGGGGGAGAAAAAAGAAGAAAAAACAGATATTCCCTTTAACCCAACTGTATAATGTTCCTGAAAAAAAAAAAAAATAGATTTCCCTTTAACCCTAAACAAGTGCGTAACGCTAGAGGAAAAATAAGAAAGTTTCCAGATACAAATTACCATTCCCCCTGACAGCTGAACTGCTTCTCCTACTATCCTGTTTAAACATTTAGGTGTAGGAAGCCGTGAGTTTGGCACGTCACACTCCCTCACCGTTATTGTTTAAACCTCACAACAAAGACGTAACATGTAGTGTCGGTATAATAATAATAAAAAAAAAGGATCTCTTGCAAATTAGATATTCTTATGGCCGCATAGAATTATTCTCCGGGACACAGGGCTGAATTTGCCAAATCTCAGGTGTATGATTAAAATCAATTAAATCAGCCTTCCGATGTCAGAGGCAAGACTCTCCTGACAAATGAAATTATGCAAAAAAAAGTGTTCTCTTCACTCTCCTCCGCACCAATCACATCCACAAACGAGATGAACACATCCTCAGCTGGGGGATTTCAAAGTGGGATTCTCCCAGAAAGACACATGAAAAGTCCCAGGAACTTTGTAGTCTGCTCTGGCGGTGGGGAGCGCTTGATCGCTTGAATGTTACAGATGTTAATTTCATCCCTTATCTGAAGTGAAAAGTTAAACAGAGAAGTTTAGCTGCGCCCAAATCATATACATTTTATGGAAGGGTTGCAGATCTGTGCCAGCAGCCTGGCAGAAGTGTATTATAAGGGGCAGCTGTCTATCGTGTCTCCAGGTCCTCTGGATGAGTAACAGGTACCCCAGGGCACTACTTGCATTATATTAGCTGTACACAAAGTATAATGATCTCTCTTTAAAGAGAATCTGTATTGTTAAAATCGCACAAAAGTAAACATACCAGTACGTTAGTGGACATCTCCTATTACCCTCTGTCACAATTTCGCCGCTCCCCGCCGCATTAAAAGTGGTTAAAAACAGTTTTAAAAAGTTTGTTTATAAACAAACAAAATGGCCACCAAAACAGGAAGTAGGTTGATGTACAGTATGTCCACACATAGAAAATACAACCATACACAAGCAGGCTGTATACAGCCTTCCTTTTGAATCTCAAGAGATCATTGTGTGTTTCTTTCCCCCTGCAGTTCTCATGCACTGAAGTTTCAGGCTGCTCTTTTTTCTCCTGCAAACAGCTTTGCCCTTGTCTGTAATTCTTCAGTATGTGAAAGCCCAGCCAGCTCAGAGGACGATTTATCCAGCTTGTAAAAGATAAGAGAGAAGAGAGAAGCTGCTCTAATCTAAATAATACACAGGCAGTGTGCATAGAGGGGCCTGGAAGGGGGAATTCATAGCAGAACCACAACACTGAAGAACTTGGCAGCCTTCCAGACACAGGCTGACAAGTCTGACAAGGGAAAGATACATTGATTTATTACAGAGACTGTGATAGCAGAAAGTGCTGCAGTAAGCCAGAATACATTGGAATAGCTTTTGGAACTTGCAGGATGATAAAAAACAGGATGCAATTTTTGTTACGGAGTCTCTTTAATGTATATCTTATGGAAAACAAATGTAATATATATCTTAGAGAGATTGTTATGCTTTGTGTATAGCTAATATAATATTAATATTTTTATTTCAAATTTATACAGCCCCAACATCTTACACAGTGCTGTACAGTGTATTTACAGTAGTTGTTTCCCTTAACTGTCCCTCGGAGGGGCATCACAAATCCATCATAGTCTAGGGCCAATTTCTGTATGTTTTTGGGATGTGGGGGGAAACTGGAGTGCCCAG